>NW_018403516.1:42659-96685 GCF_002113885.1 Mizuhopecten yessoensis | reverse complement strand
GATGACTCCCGAGTGAAACCGAAAAAGATAAACAAATATGGCTGCCGTAGAAGACGAACCGCTATGTCAGAGACAAACTTTCGACTCTAATTGACTATAAAAGTTCAGACAGTATGATTAAATGGAATACACATGACAGGTATGATGTTATCTCAACACGCTGAACAATCGTTTTGAGTATAAACGTGTGTTTCCCGTAAAAATACAGATTACAAATAGCGGTGGACTTATCGTCTGCTCTTACACATTGAATGGTTCAATATGCAGTCTTCACCACGCATTTAATCACTTATATCGTTAATTTAGAGACTCACAACATATAACTACGATCTTATTTGAATGGATTACTTGTATCATGTTACAATTTGATGAAATACAGCAATATGAGTTCATTTACACCCGAATTCCCGTAACAATAAGAGTACAGATTTCGGTGTTCATATCGGACTATGTAAGCTTTCAGCATACGATTCTAGGTAATTACACACTTCAACATCTCACATTATGATTTAAACCAGCATACGTACAGGATGACACAATCTCATAAAATATAACAATCTCAAAGTATTCAATATGAAATTTGTGAACAATAATGGAACAATAATACTGTCACTTTCTAACTACATGTACAAGACTAATTCCTGTAGGAACTCTATCTAAATCAGAGAATTATAACGATCTATCGTTATAAATCTCTGATTTAGATAGAGTTCCTAAGGGAATAGTACAAGACATGATCACACAAATATAGATATATACTTTATAATTTATTCACTGACCATATGTATATTTATAACTACTGTACCGTAGTGATCATCAGGGTTTATGTAACTCTTGCCTTCTTAAGATTTGCTAAGGTTTGCTTATGCATAGCAGTTGGCTTTGCTGAAACAATTCTGAATTGTTCCTGAAATTTGCTGAAACATTCCTGAAATTTGCTGAAACATTCCTGTAATTTGCTGGTATAGTTCCTGAACTTTGCTGAAACATTCCTGAACTTTGCTGAAATACATTTGCTGAATTTTGCTGAAAAATGCCTGGATTCGGGCCAAATTCAGGTATATTTCAGCAATTGTGCTTTGTGGGTTTTCAGCATTCGTTCAGCAAAGTGTTCAGCAAAAATTCAGTTAAATGTTCAGCAAAATTCAGCAATTTTTTTTCATGAGGGCATGCATGTATCTGGCTTGTGCCTTTTTGGTCACACAAAGATAAATCCAGTAACACAACTAGAACCAATCTGATGATGAAATGTGTATCACTTGTCTATAATACATGTGATATAACTTTTTTCTGTGATACTAAATATATATGTATGTAAACAGTCTGAAACAATTAATAAAAGTTCCTCATAATGTATGTGAAAATTAAGATGATAATAAGTTTATAACCAGTCTGAAGCAATGCTTAAAAATTCATAACCTGTCTGTAATAGTAAATACAGGTGTAGTTATTGACACTGAAGATGGGTCTGTGAAAGTAAGTACTTGTGTATTACCAATCTGAAACAATAAATAAATGTCCATAACCTAAAGTAAATTTATTATTTTAAATTCCTGTGAATTGCATGTGTAATAATTGTGAAAATTGATGTAATATGTCTGCGATAATATAAACATTTAATCCACAAAAATGTATTGTTAAAAAGAGTTTCCATAGGTAATTCTACAAGCATTGTTGTGAGTGTTTGAATTCAGGAACCCGCTATCAAAGGCTTCTGATCGTTTTTGTAGGTGTAATAATTCAATTTAATAAAATTACTGAAAATCAAATCAAATCAGGGAAGACAATACAGATCTAAACATTTTAATGACTAAACAGTAAGTTATACATGCAGGAATTATTTTCCTTCCGTTGTGAAATACATATTAATAACCCTTTCTCCATCACTTACCCCTATGTACCGCCTATTTCTTTTTTAAAATAATGTAAATCCCGCTACAACTAGTCGTATATTTGTTGACACTGAACTTCTACTTTCCCTTTCACATACTTCATTTCCGGTTAAAATAAATACGCAACTCTGCGGCTACCGATTAAATGCTATACCGGGTTGCCGGACTCGTTCCGAGCGCCGTTTCCCGATCGTCAGTGGATTGTGAGCAGACGTTACCTTTCAGGATGAAGAAGGTCCCAACGATAAGTTAAATTCAACACAAGGTAATGATCAGAAGTCATTGCTGTTGATTTGTTTAAATGGGGAAACTAGTCAATGTTTGCCACTTCACTTGTCCTGTTTTATCACTTCCTTGTAAAGTTTACAAGCCGAGCGGTTTCGTCTTCGGTTTACAGAATGTTGTATCGTTTAACGCTTGTCGCGTTATTAAACAGCAGTGAAGACATTATTTGTGTGATTAATAGGAGACTTTTAAGAAAAATCGTGAACAGATTCTACTGTAGCTATATAATACACACATACTTTCGGTCGAAAGGAAAGTGGATATTCCGATGAGTCAGATTTACGGAGAAAACAAATGTACACACGCCTACGTATCTATATAAACGGCGCAGGGTCCTTGAGGACATGTATTACATTGTATACAGCAGTCTGTGACAGCCACACAGTTTGCCAGGAGCTATTTTACATATGATTACACGGTATATCAATGATGGCTGATTCCTTGGATTTTCTTTTAACGTTGACTGATCTCACATAACTAGCTATGCCCAACTATTTTTTTTTTGAACAGAAAGTAATTTATTTCTTGTCATTTTCTTAGAGACTACCATAACCTGATTACAAAACAGCAATCAGAACCATGTTATCTTCAAAATTGGATTTTTACGAATTTTTTGAAATTGTGAAATTTCACAATTGTTTTTTAGCATTTTCCTGAAAACGATCAAAAAAGCGTACAAGGTCAATAACATGGTATATATGGGAGAATTTGTTTTCTCTTTTTTTTTACCACAACTTCAGAACCAATCTATTCTATTGTAAAATGAAAGATTTCCATGCTAAATATCACCCCTCACTCCGGAGATGATGCTAAAATGTTACTTCACAAAGAGTTACCTCCCCTTACAAAACACAATGAATGACATTAATAATCTCATTTAATTATATATATTGATGCACCAGTCTCAGTGGTAATTACACATCTTCTTTCTTATCGTTCGCCTTTACACTTGAATACCAGTCTCCTCAACAAATCTGGTGGTCTTCTGTGCTAAGGGCATCCACTGGTCCACATAGCTTTTCTTTGAGTGGTAACGTTAACACTCACTCACTCACTCACTAACTGTTGGTGAATGCCATATCTTATCTCTCATGATCAGTGCCTGATGGATCTTCCATGACTGTAAGAGGTGTGCAGTATCCTGCTCTGCTTCTCCACAAGGACACATTGGAGATGAAACAACTTTCATGACTTTGTATAGATGTTGATTGAGTCTGTTGTGTCCTGTCGGAAGATGGTAGTTTGGTCAGATCTTGTTGGTGGTAACTGTCTTGTTGCTGATGGGTGTTGAACAGAGATTTGATGATAGTCTTCATCTCTGTGTAGCAGACTGGATTTTCTTCCTGTTATTGTTCAGCACCATTCTTTGCTAATTTATCGGCTTGTTCATTACCCCAAACTCCACAGTGAGAAGGAATCCACTGTAGAACTGTTGTCAGACTTTTGATGGTGTATAAAGCTTGTTCAAGTTGAGGTTAAGCTTGTCGTTTGTCAAAGCTTGTAGCACAGAGAGGGCATCAGTCAGGAATACTACTTGAGTTGTGTTATCAATTTTGTTTTTGATGGAGTGTGCAGCATGAATAAGGTCTTCTTCAACTTAGTAGTTTGAACAATGTAGGCCTGTTGGTATTGCTTCTGATTGTTGATCTCAGTTGGGGTACTTAATGTATATACCAGCCCCTCCTTTTATTGTGGCATTTGCTTACCCAGGAGTCTGAAGGGTACTTGTCTTCAAGCATACTCATTGTAATTACACATGATCTGATATGTTTTAGTCAGATAAATCATTAAAATAATATTTAAAAACAAAAAATTGTATTTGTACATGGTGTATGATCTGACAAGTTTTATTTATATAAAAAAAAAAAAATGATATTGAAAAACAAAAGCATGTCATATCAATTAGATATGTTTAATGTAAACTATGTACAGACCAACCATTGTATAGTTTTTGTATGTCAGACAACACTGAAACTCGAAATAAATTTAAATTTAGGTCTATTCAATTTCTAACTGTATCAGCGTATGTAAACTAAGTCAAGACTGAGTGACAGTAACTTAATTTAAAAGTTTAATCATTTAGAAACAAGTAAATAGTACCGAAATTTATACAAATATACATCATTTAATGTTTAAAATATATACAGAAAACAAAGAGAACAGATACCTTTACACGATAGGTAAACAACCTTTAATGCAATATCCTTCTAGCGAGTTTTGTCTGGTACAGGTGGGATTTGTTTACGTTTTTGAAGCGAGGTGTCCGCCATATTGGATTTACCGTTATACTACCCCTTGGGATTTCAACAGCATTTTTCATACCAAGAACGGTTTTGACAGATTGGCATATATATTTATTTATTTTAAGGGATAATTACTGAACATTTGTATATAATTTTGATGGATGTACTTGGTTTTATAAGGAAATTGTCGCTTTTGCAATATTTCACAATCTCCGCTCCTTACGTTTCCGCCATGATATTTGTAATATAGACTGTAGTAAAGTGTCGAGGGATATGGAAGATAAAATTCCTACCATGTATCCATTTCTATAACATGGACAAGCACGATAAAATCACCGTTCTTCCGATGATATAAAAGTGTGACGAAATTTTGGCGTGGCGCGAAAATTCAATTGGAGTTATCACCCCTTAGCTTGGGCATAGCTAAGATAACTGTTTGAGTAAACCCAGTCAACATTTTCAGGACTTGAGAGCATAGTATGTTTTCGGTTCCCTAAAATTAGCCTTGACTTTTGGGTTTTAAAGAACAATAATAACAGACATGTATGTGTTTTAGCCCTTCAAAAATCAGAAAAAATATTTAACATTTGATTTCTGAAATTGAATTTCAATGATCATCTTAAAGCCAAGCCACAGGTGACATGATAGCTTATTACGTAGAAAGATGTCCAGTTGTCTGTACCGATCCCAGCTTACGTCATAGTACCAAAAATGTCACTACATACCAAAAGGGACACGTTACATACGAACCCCCTTTGACTATATAATATTTGGACTTCATGTATTCTTCTGCTGATGACCATGTATGTCCCCCAATATAAGCCAAAATACCAAAGTGTCTCTATCAAGGTACAGTAACACTTCAGCAAGGGCCTTCTTGACCCTCAGGGATTAATACAGGAATTTATTTAGGGTGTTGCCCAAAGTTAAAAAAAAAAAACCAACTAAATTTAGCCACATTTGTTCGCGCTTAGGAATCGGCATAAAGGCTTTATCCTTATTTTCTGTCATCATATTATAGGGATTAATATAAAGGGTATATATTGCTGATTATTAGGGCTGGAACGGGTAACCGAGTACCTGGGTTAGGTTCGGTTACAAGTACTATCAGGTTAGCAAATCTACGTACACGAAAACGTCCTAAAATGTAGGTCAATATTTATTAGCTCACCTGGCCCGAAGGGCCATGTGAGCTTATGATATGCCGTACTGCGTCGTCCGTCGTCCGTCCGTCAACTTTTCTCTTTTGAACGACTTCTTCTGAAGAACTGTAGGACCTAGGGTCATGATATTTGGCCAGTAGGTATCTGGAATGGAACGCTATAAAGTGTCCTCATTAAAATGACCTTGACCTACTTTCAAGGTCACAGCGGTTAAATATGTTAAAAACTTCAAACAACAATATCCTAAGAACCATTTGGACTAGAGTCATGATACTTGGGTATGTTATGTAGACCAGCAGTGCGAATATTTTTTCTCAGTTACAGTTATTAGGTCAAAGGTGAACTTTAAATGCTAGTCGGGGGTCAAATGTCAACTTTGATTAAAGGCTTTAACAATCTTCTTTTCAATTTTCGCCAGTAGGTACCTGGGATGAAGTGTTATAAATTTTCAAAATGACCTTGACCTACTTCCAAGGTCACTGGTGTCAATTATGTTAAAAACTTCAAACAACAATATCCTAAAAACCATTTGGAGTAGATCTAGAGTCATGATACTTGGGTATGTTATGTAGACCAGCTGTGTGAATTGTTTTCTTTATTACAGTAATGAGGTCAAAGGTAAACTTTAAGTGCAAGTCGGAGTCAAATGTCAATATGAGTTAAAAGCTTTAACATTAAAATTTCAAGTTTCAAACAACAATATCTTCAGAACCGTTTAAGAGATGTTGAAATGTCTTGTGTTCTAGTTACCAAATTTGGTCTTAAATTACCTTTATGTCAGTTGTATGTAACAAAAGAAATAGGTGAGCGATACCGGCCCTCTGGGCCTCTTGTTGATTTTTCGCGGTCTGAAATGTCGCTCCTGACTGTTTGACAGACCTCGGGCGTAAGAATTGTACCTGCTGCCCCCAATTGCATGATCGTAAGAGGCGACTAAATTTGGGACCTTATCTCTTCTCTCCTTTCTAAATAACTTTCTTCTTCCTAATGTCTCCCTTGACAATGCCTCACTTTTGGCCATTTGTTGAGCGTTCGCCCCTGTGAGGAAGGCTTTGGGTTCTGTCCCCTGGCCGAGACATACCAAAGTCTTTAAAAATGGTAGTTTCTACTCCTGCTTAACGCTCAGCAAATTAGGAGTGGGACGACTGGTTCGCCCGTTGTCAGTATAATGTGACCGGGTGGGGCGTCCTGCTGGGTGTCTTCGGCAGAATGTTTCAGTGAGGTAGCACTATAAAGTCGGCATCAGTTTCGCGCTATCACAAGGAGACAAACACGAACATATCGCAGCCTCCCAAAATACACACACATACACTACACGCATGCATCTTGCACCCAGGGGAGGCCGTCCTTAAATGACCTTAGCTGTTAATAGGACGTTAAACAAAATCAAACAAACAAACAAATCAAAAACACTCATGATCAGTATAGTTGCCATACTATTGAGTGCATGTATATGATAAATTTTGAATGACATAATATCGACTGACATTCTGCTGAACAACGTAACTTATCATTCAATGTGTTCAGACTTGAAGTGATGCACAGAAATATGTGCGCATAGAGTTGACAACACATGAGTGTAAAGAGAAACTACAAAAAATTTCCAGGCGGGTGGCTAGCAATATGTAGCCAATTCATAATGATTTTGAGAATCTGCAATGTTTTACAGTATTATTTACAAGGAATAGGTATCAAGTTATCTATGTTAATGCATTTAGTGAATTGAGTTATTATATTTTTATCAAAATAAAAGGCCATTGGTGGCTGTATTTCATGGCACAAAAAACACCGTTACCCGCCAGACAGGTTTCTGTTCGGTTAAGCACATACGGTCATCCGACTTGCATTATTTCTAACCGTTGCAGCCCTACTGATTATAGGGGACACCCAGGCAAGTTTGGCCCCGGGGTAAATCTGGCCGGGGCAAGTTCGGCCCATGCATTGAACATATTTATAAAAAGTTGTGAAGTTGGCAGGAAAACCTGACGTGCTTTATGATGTCATAATTATGCTGACTTGGACCAAACTTACTCCAGACTGTCTGTACGGACTTGCCAAGGCAAGTCATCCAATCTTCAGACAGAAAAAGTTGAAGAATTCTTTGAATGTGGACATGTTAGCCCTTTTGTTATTATTTTATGAAATGCGCATGAGATATCAGAACGACTTAAAAATCAGTGGGCCGAACTCGCCCCAGTCTCCCCTAACTAGAACTGTTTTTTTTTATTTTTTTTTTATTTGGCCGAATGAAAATTAATTCAATATATACAGTTGACACTCATGTTTGATTGGCTGTTGTATCAATACGATCGGAGCTCTAAGTAGACGATGTGCTCTAGATTAAAGTATAAGGTGATGCTCAGAGTTGTGGGGGTAGGTCGAGGGGCTGCTTCATTGTGTGTAGATATACATTTATACTATTTACACATAGGTACAATTCAGGGGTTGACACTATAACTTTTAATAGGTGGTGGACCGCAGGTCCACCTGCTCTCTTGATCTGGTGGACCTGGTTAATTTCTGGTGGACCTGAATAATATTCTCAGATCTGGGGCGCCATGCGCCCCGGTCGACGAGCGTAGCGAGGAGTGGGGGGTGGGTTCGGGAGGGGGTAGCCCCCTCCTGAATAAGAGGGGGGTACGGGGGTCCTCCCCCGAAATTTTTTAAAAGCTAGATGCAAAATCCTGGCATCTGAGGGTTTTAAACAAATAATGAAGGTTTTTTAATTTTCTGTAAAATACTTGTTTTTTCTCCTTATTTTTTATTTTTTTCCATTTATGAACAAGTTTTAGTAAATGACACAGAAACATGAAACAATTTTCTCCTTGTTTATTTTTTTTTACATAGCTCCCATCCAAAGGTGTTTGAAATTCTGACTGTAAATTGAGATAAAGATCATATGAAAAAATAAGGATAAAATAATATACTTTTTTATAGTATTATACCTTTTTTATATGATTTTTATCTCAATATACAGTCAGAATGTCAAACAAATTTGCCCCAACAGTAGTCTCAACGTATTTTGTTGCAACTCTATTCAATCCTTCCTGGACATTTCGGAATCATCTTCTGAGTTCAGCATACCCTACATTTCATTAAGTTTGTGTCAGTATCATTATTTAGCCATGTAAACGATTTTCCCATGACTCCTGAAAGGATATCATCCTTTTTGTTGCCCATACAAACTTCGTGTTGTTTTTGTTCTGTTGAAGTTTTTAACTTTTTTTTGCCAGTGGTTGTAAACCAAGCCATTTAAAAATCGCGACACAGGCGATACGGTACTAGTCTAGTACAGATACTAAGTGAATCGACGGACACGATCACCTAAACGATATACGCTAGAATACGATAGAAATTAAAACTTAACACAAAATTGTGAGGCTAAGTTTACCTTCATATACCGGTTGACCACCGTGATCGTGACGTCATCGTCATTTTAGTGCTTATAATAGCGGCAAACTATACCACAAGCGACTCAAACGCTGAAAAGATTCCGACTTACCGCAAGCGTATTCACGCACTTCACTCGTCCAAGAATGATAACGACAACTTTTAAGGGTTAACAACACGAAAATACGATACATTTTTTAACCAGGTGGGATTTTACGGCTCGCTGGCGAAGTTAATAAAGTCTTTATTAGTATATTTCTGAACAATATTCTCAAGTATATATACACTAATCAAGTAATATGTGGTGGACCGGCGGTCTACCAGCTTTGGAGATTAAGTGGACCGTCCAAGAATTTGGTGGACCCGGTCCTCCGGTCTACCGTTAGTGTCGACCCCTGTACATTTCAAATCACGGCTTTCGGCAACTACAATATATTTCATATTTTACCCCACATTCCATGCCACTATCAATACAATGATCATCATTATACCCCTGCAACGAAGTTAGAAGGGCTATACTGGAACCACTCTATCTGTCTGTCTGTCTGTGGACAAACAATTGTTCCTCCTACTCCTAGTTTTATTCATGGAATTTTATGAAACTGTTTACACACATGTTATACCTCAAATGAACGTGTGGTGTCTCCCAGAATGCCATTATGTTCCTTTAATATTTACCAGAGTTATGGCCCTTGACTTCTGTAGTTGGTACAATATGTTACTGAAATGGTTAATTACCTCTGAAACGGTAGGTATTTTGTATACACATATACAGTAAAATATTGTAGGCATAATACTGACAGTTTCCAAGATAGTGGGGTCAGAGGACAAAGGTCACGAATGAATTACATTACTGAAATGGCTAATTATCTCAGAAACAGTAGGTATTTTGTATACACATAGACATTAGAGTATCGTAGCCGGTCAGTCTCAAAGGTCAAAAGTCACAGATGCATTATGTTACTGAAATGGTAACACCCTCAGGCCTATTTACCTTGACAATGCTGGCTAGGGAAGCCATAGAAAATATTCAACTTTTTAATAAGAAATTCACATATGAAATCTTCACATATATTTGAGTAGGATTAATTTTGGACACAGAAAATAGGGTATTGTGTTGCCAGGCAACTAGGGCAACACCCCTGTATCTGTCACTGCCCCTGATGGTATTTCGCATTCTATTTATTGAACTCGCTACTAAGGTCACAGGGGTCAAAAGTGTCAAATACTTAAACGACTTCTTCTGAAGAATGGACAGGCGGCCTACAGTCATGATATTTGGATGATAGCTTCATTGGTAAGAGCCTAACAAAGTTTGAGATCGAAAGTGACAACATGTTTCCCTGTCTATGATGACAACAAGTCTCCCTGTCTATGGTGAACACACATGTCTCCCTGTCTAAGGTGACAACATCTCTCCTTGTCTATGGTGATAACATATCTCCCTGTCTATGGTGATAACATATCTCCCTGTCTAAGGTGACAACATCTCTCCCTGTCTATGGTGATAACATATCTCCCTGTCTATGGTGACAACATGTCTCCTTGTCTATGGTGATAACATATCTCCCTGTCTAAGGTGACAACATCTCTCATTGTCTATGGTGATAACATATCTCCCTCTCTATGGTGATAACATATCTCCCTGTCTATGGTAATAACATATCTCCCTGTCTATGGTGACAACAAGGCTCCCTGTCTATGGTGACAACATGTCTCCCTGTCTAAGGTGACAACATCTCTCATTGTCTATGGTGATAACATATCTCCCTCTCTATGGTGATAACATATCTCCCTGTCTAAGGTGACAACATCTCTCCTTGTCTATGGTGATAACATCTCTCCCTGTCTATGGTGACAACATGTCTCCCTGTCTATGTTGACTACACATATCTCCTTGTCTATGTTGACTAAACATATCTCCCTGTCTATGGTGACAACAAGTCTCCCTGTCTATGGTGACAACATGTCTCCCTGTCTATGGTGATAACATATCTCCCTGTCTATGGTGACAACATGTCTCCCTGTCTATGTTGACTACACATATCTCCCTGTCTATGTTGACTACACATATCTCCCTGTCTATGGTGACAACATGTCTCCCTGTCTAAGGTGACAACATCTCTCCCTGTCTATGGTGATAACATATCTCCCTGTCTATGGTGATAACATATCTCCCTGTCTATGGTGATAACATATCTCCCTGTCTATGGTGACTAAACATGTCTCCCTGTCTATGGTGACTCCACATGTCTCCCTGTCTATGGTGTCTACACATGTCTCCCTGTCTATGTTGACTACACATGTCCCCCTGTCTATGGTGACAACATGTCTCCCTGTCTATGTAGACTACACATATCTCCCTGTCTATGTTGACTATACATATCTCCCTGTCTATGGTGACAACAAGTCTCCCTGTCTATGGTGACAACATGTCCCCCTGTCTAAGGTGACAACATCTCTCCCTGTCTATGGTGATAACATATCTCCCAGTCTATGGTGACAACATGTCTCCCTGTCTATGGTGACTACACATGTCTCCCTGTCTATGTTGACTACACATGTCTCCCTGTCTATGGTGACAACATGTCTCCCTGTCTAAGGTGACAACATCTCTCCCTGTCTATGGTGACTACACATATCTCCCTGTCTATGGAGACAACATGTCTCCCTGTCTATGGTGACTTCACATGTCTCCCTGTCTATGTTGACTACACATTTCTCCCTGTCTATGGTGACTACAGATATCTCCCTGTCTATGGTGACTGCACATGTCTCCCTGTCTATGGGGACTACACATATCTCCCTGTCTATGGTGTCAACATGTCTCCCTGTCTATGGTGACTACACCTGTCTCCCTGTCTATGGTGATAACATGTCTCCCTGTCTATGGTGACTACACATATCTCCCTGTCTATGGTGAACACACATGTCTCCTTTTTAGTTGTGATACTTTGTATTGTTTCTCATTGTCGATTGTGACCATATATGTTGTCAATGATTTAAAGCTGTTGACCTGTCTGATCTGTTCACATGTATCTACCTTTCTATTGTGGCCATTCCTTTTTCGATGTTTTCTATATAGAGCAGGAGACTATTTCCACACAACACACCTTTACATGTCTGTCCTCAGTATAATATTTTACAGTCTACTGATTTGTAAGTACATTCTTATAATTTTACATGTAAATGTTTTATATATAAATGTCAACCTTCAGTCCTGGTATTTGCTTTATTGATACCTCGCCCTTAATTCTGTAATGAGATGACATATTATATTCTTTTTCCAGCATCAGCCTGACTATAAACCAAGATGGCAGCCGCCAACTACCAGTCTTCTAAAGAAACCACAAACTTCGCCCGGATTTGCAGGTTGGTCATTGATGTCATCCCTGACTTATTCCGAGACTTGCTTATCGCTCGACTGGCATCAACAGGACTCACTTATGTACTTACCAACCAGAAAGGTCAGGTCTTCCCCTTGTTGAATAGACAACAAAAGAAGATTCTGTATCCTCAGGGTGGGCTGTTTCAAGGTTCTGTTAAGGATTTGGACACATCACTTCTTTACATCCTACTTAGAAACCTTGGAAATATTCCACCTCATCAGAATGGTTGGGGGAAGGTACCGGGTATAGCAGACAGATCACTGTCAGCAAACATCGACCGTCTACGTGAGCAGCGCAATGAGGCATATGCACATGCACCCAATGCATCCCTTTCTGATGGAGAGTTTCAGGCAAGGTGGGACATCATCCGCCAAAGTGTGGAGGAAATACAAAACAGTGAACTGAATACAGGGCGGTTTGTGGTGGCAGTGGATACTACATTTACCATGAGGATGGACCCCAGTACAGAAAAGAATTTTATAACACTTATAGCACAGATCGAAGGTAATTGTAAACAAAGGCTGATTATATATACAGGATAAATGACAGGGGTCAATTGTCTTAAAAAACCTTTAAACAACTTCTTCTGAATAACCAAAAGGACTAGGATGGTGATATTTGGGCAGTTGCATGCATGGATGAAAGGCTATCAAATAATATGAATGATCTTGACCCACTTTCAAGATCACATTTGGTCAGATATGTATAAACCTTTAAATACCTAATCTCATTAAACAAAAGGTCTAGGGTGGTGATATATGGAAAGTTGCATGCTGAGATGAAGGGCTATACAGTTTGTTCAATGTAATTACCTTGTTTGACTTTCAAGGTCATAGGGGTCAAATGTTTTTAAATCTTTTAAAAATGTTGTTTTGAATGACTTATAGTCATAAATACTGATATTTTGCCTGTAGGTTTATTATAAATCACTTTTAAGGTTACAAGTGTGAGATTAATACCAGGTGAGCGATGCAGGCACATTGGGCCTCTTGTTTTAATTGGAAGATAGAAAAATTTATGCTTTTTGTATGCTGGTCAAAAATTCTGATGGGACGAATTATGGTATGGGAAAATTGTCCATCCCTCCGTCTGTCTGTCTGTCTGTGTACGTACGCAAGGTAATTAATTAAGGTACTGCTATCTGATTGGTCAATGGTTTTCGCACAACAATTAAGTCAAATATGTTTATTAATTATCTTGCAGAAACTCAAGTTTGGATATTGACTAATCAGAAGCGCTTTACAGTACATAGATATACAATTTTATACAGTCAATATAATTAGCATAAATATTAATCAATAAAATATTGAGGAATTAGTAGGAGCTGCCTTATCAGGCGCTAACTACTAGTCCTCTGCCACCTGGCTAATATCTCCCTATGTGTGTATGCCTGCGTGTGTGCTGGAGATGTATTGTGTTCTGTTTGTAGTGGGACCGTTCTTCTAACGGTATCATTTATAGTGCCACCTTACTTGAATGCTACATCACAGATACCGCAACCCCAACCCCAGACCATTTTATACTCCACCTGGGTTGTTGGAGTTGTGTGGGCAGGAAAAAACCCACTGATATTTTATTGTGTGTTGTATTTTAGTGGAGATCAGTGACATCAAAATGAGACAAGTTGCGATTACAGCAGATGTGGATAACCTCAAAGGTAGGATATGAAGCATGTAGACATAATATGTTCTATATCAGGAGGAGCTAGCTAATTGTTTCACCTCCTAAAGCCAATATCGGGGAGGTGGGAATGAATCAGCTAGTCATAGTTTCCCAACCAAACATTACTATGGGGGTAAGAGTTAGCTAGCTATTTTTCACCCAAACCAATATTACAGAAGGAGGAAATTATCGACTGGCTATGTTTTAGCCTACCATCATCTGTTGGTGGGCTATTCAAATTGCCCTCCATCTGTGGACTGCGGTCCGTGTTCTGTGGTCCGTCCATCCGTAATCCGTCTTTTCTTGTTATTCTTGTTACGGCTTTTTATCAGAAAGTACCTTCTGAAGGGATCTTTCTCAAATTTGATATGAAAATTCCCCTTGTTGTGCATGTTCACTGTTGGGACTGATCGGATGAACAAAAGGGCCGACAGGCTGCCATCTTGGATTTTGATGTTAATTTGTTATTGCTATTTCACAGGAAGTACGATCTTTATCAAATTTGACATGTAGGTTCCACTTGGTCTGAAGTTGTGCATGTTTACTTTTGACACTGATCAGATAAACAAAATGGCCAACAGGTTGCCATCTTGGATTTTGACATTGAAGGTTTGTTAGTGCTCCCCCTAGTCGCTGCACCTTTCCATGGTGGGGGGATTGAGTACCTCAATGACCTGGATAGCTATACTGGTTGGGGCTTTGTGCTCGTGGTAGGGTCACCCAAGCTAAACAGGTTGAAAGGGAGAGGTCAAACAAAGCAGCACCGTCCTTTGGCCGGGATGCAAATGCTAGGCTTGCACCGTTGTGCATTCCTTCCTGGGGGTTTGGTATACAGGTGTTTGCCTTCAGCCAGCTCTTTATGCATTCCTCTGGAATGGTCGGGCCGTGGTAAATCCATGTATATAGTGTAGATTATTCCGTCCTTTCTCTTTTCTTCCTCTTTGTTCTTTCACCTTTTTCACACCTTTAAAATTTGATTAAGCATTTGTTTTTGTCGACCATTTTTTAGCCCTAATGACCTATTTTGTGTTGATGGGCCGTTTAGCATTGATAATAATAATAATATGGTTAGTGCTATTTCTCAGGGAGAACTTAAGGGATCTTTCTATAATTTGATATGTATGTTCCCCATGATCCTTAGTTGGGCTGCATGTTTTATTTTTAAAGTGGAAAAAGTTCATACATATTTCTGTAAAAGAACACCAGGTGTGGGTTAAAATACATGTGATGACCTTGTATATTACGAATTAGGTAGACTTCCAATGTATATAGTTCGGAAAATGAAAATATTGAAATACTGGGTTAAAGTGAAAGAAAAAGAAAATTGTATATTGAAAGCATGTTATGAACAGAGAATATTAGATAATGATGATCGGATTATAAATATACAATCAGAATTGAATAAGTTAGGATTAGAGTATTTATTGAATAACTGCTATGAAAGCAAGATTGTGTATAAGTTAATAGAGCACACATTTTATGATATACATGTACAAGAAATTTTGTCAAAAATACAGAATTCCCCAAAAGGAACATTGTATCAGCATTTAGTAGATACTTTTGGTCTGCAATACTACCTGAGAAAACCTATTGATCAGTTGTATAAGAACAGTATTTCATGTATTCGCTTAAGCTCTCATAAACTCAATATTGAAAGTGGAAGATACAATAATTTAGCTAGGTCCAGTAGAGTTTGTACATTATGTGATACTCATGACATTGAGGATGAGTTTCACTTCATCCTTAAGTGTCCTATTTATGCAGATTTACGGGTGAGATAGTACCGGAAGCCATATTATCTTTAATTATATATTCATCTGTCTCTTCAGGGAAGATGGCTGGTATGTCTGTCAAACAGGAGGCCATGCAAACAGGTATGGCTGGTATGTCTGTCAAACAGGACGCCATGCAAACAGATATGGCTGGTATGTCTGTCAAACAGGACGCCATGCAAACAGATATGGCTGGTATGTCTGTCAAACAGGACGCCATGCAAACAGATATGGCTGGTATGTCTGTCAAACAGGACGCCATGCAAACAGATATGGCTGGTATGTCTGTCAAACAGGACGCCATGCAAACAGATATGGCTGGTATGTCTGTCAAACAGGATGCCATGCAAACAGATATGGCTGACCTTCAGGGTAAGTTTTTACCTTGTTCATTTGGACTCAGGTTACAATACCTTTTATAATATCTAACCATATCAGCGAGGAACAATCTAGGCCAAAGTTTATAAGTATTTTATATTAATTCCATCAGTGTTTCATGGTCATTTAATTTAGTAAAACAGTGTTTAAGCTTAATACATAGACCTGTAATGTATAGAGTAATGGTACTTACATGTAGACTATTAAAAACAAATTGGCCTGTACTCGTTTTGAAGGTCACAGATGATAGATGAATAACAGGTGAGTGTTACAGGCCAAATGGGCCCCTTCTTTAATAATCATTCCCTAGTCAGAACATGTGCTGCACATGTTATTTTCAGCCCCCTCTGATTCAAAATCGCCCAGCATCAGTGGTTAATAGTCTGTGCGTCCATCCTTCAACAATTTGTGTTATTGTTGTTTCTCAAAAAGGTACTGGATGGATCTTTCTCAAATTTAATATACAAGTTCCCTTTGGTACTTAGTTGTGCATAGCAACTAAATATATTGAGACTGATCAGAGAAACAAAAAGGCCGATAGACAGCCATCGTAGATTTTGACAGTTAAGGTTTGTTATCACTATTTTTTAGAAAGTAATTGAGGGATCTTTCTCAAAATATATGTATAGGCTACCCTTGGTCCTTAGTTGTGCATGTTGACTTTTGAGACTGATCAGATGGCGAAACGACAGCCATCTTGGATTTTGACAGTTTAATCTGAAAGAGCAAGTTCAAAACCTTTCATTTGAGATTTTTTTTTTTTTTTTATCTGGTTTTGAGTTGTTCCCCAGTGACGATCTCTGCTAGTTATTATTTATAAGGAAGCACTAACATTTTAGTTTGTGCTTGCTTGGTAACGAGTATGATTCTTCCTGGTATAAAAAGTCATTACCTGTCCAACCGGTTATCATTCTACCACTGACCATCATGCGATTCAATACATCGCGCACCCTGATCAGCAAATGATATCAAAAATCAAACGTACTTACCTAAAGACTGAAACCCTGCAAAGCTGGTTGTTACTTATCGAACATTCTCTAAAATTGTGTATCAAAAATAAAAAATATATCACTGAAAATCTACAATAAATCTTATAAGTTATCAGTCTTTAACCTGCATAGACCTGCATCCACACATGACTACTTTATTATGAACTCTAAGTCTTAGTCGTGTAGAGGCTTTACTAGCAAAACAGTCCCAGGTGTGTAGTCAACAATGTGAAACTTGATATTTGAACTGTTCTCATGAAAATAATTGGAGTTATTACTACATGTAGCAGGATATATAACAAGTTAGGCGTCAGCATTAGTCAAATGCTACCTTATTATACCCTCCCCNCCCCCCCCAATGAAGTTACTAGATATACCCCAACCCGTTGTTATTGAGTTATGGCCCTTTCTTGAAAAATCCTTGTCCTGACAACTTCTCCTGATCTACTGGACCGTTTTCAAAGTTTACAGATATGGTAACTGCCCCCTGGTGTTGTGAATCCAAGAAGTACTTTTTCATTCCGACCCTTTAAAAAGGAATTATGGACCTTGTTCATTTTTATGCTACCCGAAAATTTTCGGAGGAACATATAGTTGCCGCTTTGTCCGCCCTTTGTCAGGAGCATAACTTTACCCGCATTTAAGGTAGGATCATGAATCTTGGTGTGTACATCACTCATACTAAGGCGATGTGCACTGTGCCAGATTTAGGGCCAACTGCGCCTTATTTACAAAGATATTGCCCTTTGCTAGAATGTTGTGTCGGGAGCATAACTTTGCCTGCATTTAAACTAGGATCATGAACCTTTGTGTGTTCATCAGTCGCACTAAGGAGATGTACAGTGTACTTAATTCAAGGTCTGCAACCCGTCATTTACAGAGTTCTTGCCCTTTGCTTAATCTCCCACAAAATTTACAATACCAAAATACTCATAGACACGCATAACTTGTGGTATATAGTAGATAGAATACATTAATTATCAGTAAATTATGCCTTCATATTTCATAGGTGAAGCATATGCTATGTGTCAGACACATACATGTATGTAACATGTTAAAACATTATTTTTCTTCTTCCAAACTCCCCATTTCAACATATTTTTACCAATATGTGTCATAAATCTAACCAAATGCAATAATCACAAACAGGAAAAGCCTCCAATAAAGTTGTTTTCGGGGAGCATACAACAGTTCCACTGATACTCCTGTTTTAAGGAGTAATGGCCCTTCGTTAAAAATCTTTGTTATGACAACTCTTCCTTAACTACTAGGATGATTTCAGCAAAACTGGTTCATCTGGGCAGGACGTGCATTGAATATTTAAATAGTGGTATTTGACTAATATTTCCACTTTTGTGAGATAAAAGATATCTTTTTATGTTTTCCATTTCCATTTTATTCAACTGATCTGGTAAAAAATATTGGTTCAAAATCAGGAAAGTGTTCTATTTATAGTAGAGTCACCTTGCGCACACGTTGAACAAATGATAATTGGTATGATGGGTAATGCGCTTTTAGCTTGTTTATTTACAGAAAAAGGGGGCTAGTGTAGTCACCTTGGCGTCGGCATCCCACTTTATTCACTCAAATTAAAGTTTTTGGGCAAGTTTTTTCCAGATAGTGCTGGATTATCACACTCCAATTCCACCATTGTCTATTATAAGATTGGGGTATTGGTATTGAGTGTAAGTAATGTGCTGAACCTTATTTTAGTGGCCAAAAGCAGCTTAAGGATGTACTCTTCTGAGGTTTCAATCACATTCAAGTCTCGTTTTGATCTGGTGTAATAGGTTTTTGTAATATTTAACAAATTATGATCAAATTTATAAGCAAATACGCATCTGAAAAATATGTCAAAAAAATAGATGCCTGTTGTTTGTAGAACTTTTTTTACAAGAATTTAAAAAAATTACCAATTCGGCGGCCATTTTGGAAATGTGTATTTATGTGTATTTCTTGCACTTCAAAAAAGGCCAAAATTTCACCATTTTTGACACTATATTGATCACTTAAATTGTCATTGTGTCGCCATTTTTAATTGTAGCAGGTTCAATTTTGCTGTACAACTTTATAATGTTCAATATGATAAAAATAATATGCAGCAAACTGGAAAATTATACATTATTGATATTTTTTTACGTATATAGTGTAACTGAAGCACTTTTGATTTTTGACCCCGAAAAAAGTAAAAAAATAACACAAATGATAACGGGATAAAAAAAGAAGCACACTGACCACCCATTTTTGTAGATGTTTTAGAAAGAGGAACACATTTTCACTTAATTCATTAAATATTAAAAAAAGTTAAATACCAGAACTTTTTATATCAAGTGTTTAATCTGTAAAAAAAATGGTAAATAATGAGTATGTTTTCATTAAAAAATAGGGGGTAGGGGTAACTAAAATCGGCTTTCTGAGTTAAAAGAATAAGATTGAGAAATTTTACTTCCATAATTTAAAAGAAAACAATATTTTCATCAATTCTACAAACATTCATACATATCTGATAACACACTTGGAAGAAATTGTATGAATTTGTTCTGCAAATGGTCAAAACCCCAAAATCACCTAAAATCACATGTTGTGTTAAATTGGTATCTTTGACCGATCATAGCACAAGAACGAACACGCGGACATATGTATTTTTTTGCATTTTCTACTATGCCATTAATTCCTTTTTCCAAAAATCCGTATAAGAAAAAAAGTTTAATACAGGAAATTTTTGACTTCTCAGAGGTGTACATCCTTAACTGGACTTAGTTAAAGTTTTTGGGCAAGTTTTTATGTGTAGTGTTGAATCACCGAAATCAGTATGCTGTTGACTATTTCACGTTGTCTAGTCATCTCTTCATTAGAACTGTACAACATGTTAAGGTACAGCAAAACCTGTTATATTGCCACTATTTGTTCAAAGAAATCTTTGCATAATAAAGGGGTTTGGCAATAAATTGACGGAAAGGAATTCTTAAGAAAAACAGAATTAAGGGACCTTGAAATATGTTGGCGGTAAGCGAGGTGGGACATGACGGGCATTATATCAAGGTTTTACTGTACACGTGTTTCTATTTATGTTTGCTATAATAATCTATATCTCCAAAAGGCGAGCTACAACTGTATGTTGTTCTCCAACAGCTCTTGATATACCCCGGGAGACCCCTACTCGTTACCAAGCACATTCTAAAATGTCTGTGCTTCCTTAGATACAGCAGCCAGAAAAGAGCAGAAAAAAAGTTTTTAAATCTCAATTGAAAGGTTTTTAACTTGCGCTGTCAGATTTAATGACTGTTTTTGCTCTTTCTAAGACAGTGCTGGAGGTGTCTCTCTCAAATTTGATTTGTAGGTTCCCCTTAGCCTTTAGTTGTGCATGATTAGTGATTACTTTTGAAATTGATCGACTATCTTGGATTTTGGTAGTTCAGGTTTGATATTTCTATTTCTTGAAAGTACTGGAGGGATTTTCCTCAATATGAAGGCTTCCCTTGGTCTCTAGATGTGCATTTTTAGGTGCATTTTTAGGTCACCTGAGCTTTAGCTTAAGTGACCTATAGATATCCGTCTTCGTGTGTTATACGTCGTCCATTAACATTTTACATTTCCAACTTCAGCTGAAATACTGTCGATGGGATTTCATTGATACTTCATGGGAATATAACTGACATCTCCCTGACCAGGTGTTGTTATTTTTCTGGTTCAATCAGAAATCAAATATGGCTGCCACAGCCACTATTTTGAAATAACTATTTCAAACTTAGAAGTCCAGTTCTACTTGGCCAATTTAACTGAAACTTGGTACGAAATCTAATATGGCCGCCACGGCCACCATTTTGAAAAAAAATATTTTAAGCTTAAAATCAAGTTCTAATAGGCCGATTTAACTGAAACTCGGTCTAGGAATGATCAACTCATGGTCCTGACAAACTGAACTTAACGTTATACTTAACTTTTATTTACTCAAATTGGTAGGGATGATTGACATCATTATCTCCACTTTATATTTCAACAACAATAATAAGTACTGTAGGACTCGGGTGACCGTCAAGGCCCATGTGTCTCTTGTTACTGTAGGACTCGGGTGACCGTTAAGGCCCATGTGTCTCTTGTTACTGTAGAGACTGATTGGAATGACAAAGTGGCCGACAGGTGTCCATCTTGGATTTGACTGTATTGTTAGCTCTATTTCACAGAAATTACTCAAAGGAATCTTTTTCAAATTATATATATATATGTTCCACTTATTAAAAATACCCCTGGCCCTAATGAGAATTTATTCCTATTTTTTTTGCATTTTGCATTACGAAGTTTAAGATAATGTACAAGATTTCTGTTGAGGATTTCCAGCATAGGACTAGGTGATAGTCACTGTAAGAAATTGAAGATCAAAGAATGTATAAGATCATCTTTTGTAGATCTGATAAAGATCCTTTCATGGTGGGCACCAAGCTCCTTCTACGATCTCTTGTTTAAGTTAATTTAAAATACAAGATGGCCACATGCACTTTCTTGGCTCAGAGGTTTGAGACTGATGAGCATAATGAATAGTATTTGTAGCAAAAGTAGCGTCAAACACACCCTGGAGGTGATATCTGATTATATATGTGTAAAGGAATCATCGTCTATGCCATACAAACTTCACCCATTTATATTTCTATCAATCCAATACAGGTCACATCAGAGAGGAATTTGGTGCTGTCAGGGGTGCAGTTGGTGCTGTCAGGGGTGCAGTTGGTGCTGTCAGGGATGCAGTTGGTGCTGTCAGGGACGAATTTGTGAAAGAACAACTTAACATATCAGCAAACAGGGGTATGATGGACAGCAATAAGTTACAAAGTTTTACAAGAAATGCAAATATCAGGATCACATATCAATGTAACAAAATGTCAGGGTAACATATTTGTAACAGACAACCTCAGTCATAATGTGTCTGCTTCATTCTAAAAGAAAGAATGCAAGATTGACACAAGCTATCATTAATTGAAGGAGAATAATTTTTAATTTAAAGGTCACTGTTCTAAGGGCCTGGTGAGCTAATATGCCTTGGCGTGGCATCCGTCGTGAACTTTTTACTTATAAAAACTTCTTCTTAATCATCAAAAGGCCAAAGTTGATGATATTTGGCAATTATCATGCTGGGATGAAGGGCTACCAATGCAAAAGTTTGTTCAAATAAATGACCTTCTCCCATTTTCAATGTCACAGGGGTCTACTAGTAATATGTTGAAATCTTTAAACAACTTCTCCTGAATAGCCAGAAGGTCCAGGGTTGGTCTGTAGAATGTTAAGAGTGAGAGGCTACCATGTTTATTCAAATGAATGACCTTCACCCATATTCAAGGTCACGTACATGGGTGAAATATGTAAAAACAAAACAAATTGACTTCAATGGTACATGTACATGGTAAAATATGTATGAACCTTTTAAAGATCTCCTCTCAATAAACAAGAGGTCTAGGTCAGTGATATTTGGCAAGTTGCATACTTGGATGAAGGGCTATGAAGTTTGTTCAACTTAATATCCTTGTTTGACTTTCAAGGTCAAAGGGGTCAAATGTGTTTAAATCTTTTAACAGGTTCTTTCGAATGACTTATAGTCCTCGATACTGGTATTCTGCCTCTAGCTTTGTTTTAGTCCACATTTGAGGCCCATTGGGCCTCTTGTTGTATAAAAACGAGAAAATTCAGATTTGTTATTGACCATTCAACTGCTCTTATGATACAAATTGCAAAAAGGATGATTATATTTTGAACCCTACACAAACAGTACTTCAGATAGTTTTGTACTTCAAAAAGGAAAATGCAATTACAAAGAAGTGTTCAAATGTTCAATAAAACTCTGCCAAAGTCAAAATAAAAGTTATTTTGTACTTAATTTCATTAATTTATTTCAATTAGATAGGGTTTTATGCCGTGAAATGCACCCCGAATAAAACCTCCCTTACTTTTACCCGAATTCCTTTAAAATTGTTGTAAATCTCGCAGATTGGCCTACAGGAAATCTGGCATGTATATAAACGGAATGAAATAGCACACTGCCGATACGGAATTAATATAAATAAAATAAAAATAAAATTGTAACTTAAATTATGAAATAAGTATAGTCAAATTGGACTGAAAGATAAAAATTGGGAATAATAATTGAAGACCGGCAGAAAATTGGCATGTTACTTTGTGATAAATATAAACAATATCAATTATCAGCTTGCTCTTAACATTGAATTCCTGGTATGTAGGATCCCTTCACTACTTGAAAGTCTGTTTTCATGCATCCACTTTACAACTATAGGGATAAATCAACCTGCCCACACCATGGAGCACGGATATATACATCACCAGTACAACAGTCCATATCACAGGGGCAGAGTTTTGTGGTGACATGTTTGTGTATACAATGAGACCTGTGTAAGGTTGTGTGTTGGTTCAGCGTGTTGCTGTGGTGACATCTGATCCTCCATACACTAGTACTTTTGTCAGTGCTCTGTTGTTTTGAAGATTTGAGAAATATAATTTATACACAAAAGATTTTACTATTCATAATCTTATTTCATAGACAAAAGTAGAGAAGAGATTAAAATTACCTAGATAGAACTAAAGAAGATCTTCCGATGTTGGGCATCAACATCCTGCCGGGATCTCTTTATTTTCTGTCCTATATCTGAATGGTTGCTTTGTAAAGTATCTTATGGCATGAATCCTTGTATTTTACAGGCAGGGATCCCAAGTTGTCAGCTTTAATAGGTGAGTTTGCTGAGTAGGGTTGGATATGAAGATGTTTGCTTGATGGCAGAGAGATACAGCATGCCTTGTATAGGAACAAAACCTCTTCGGGACAGGAACTGAGGAAATGTTTCAAGTGTCATTGTCTAAATATTTAAGAGCATGTGGAATAATTGAACCTGTATTTTACAATAACAATTCATGTTATCATCCATCAAGGCCATATGAAACTTGATACGTGATTACGTCAAGTTATCATTGTGGCTAACTGATGCATCGTCTATGGTGCAGCATCTGTCGTCTGCCAATCAATTTTATAAGCTCACCTGGTCCAAAGGACCAAGGTGAGCTTATGCCATACCGTTGTTTCTGTCAACAGTCGGTCAGTTGTTGTCAACAATTTCTTAAAAACGATTTCTTCTTTTAAACTGCTGATTGGAATTGAATGAAATTTGATGGAAATTCGAAATTGTACAAATGGAGGGGCTGAGGGGCGGGGCCAAAAGAGGTTATTTGGCCATATTGCTTTAAATAACTTCTTCTGTGGAACTAAGAGAAATTTGGTCGGAAGCATTCTCAGGTTGTTGGGATTCAAAATTGTAGAAATGGAGGGGCTACCCCACTGGGGGACTGAGGGTGGGGCGAAAAAGGTGTAATTTGGCCATATTGCTTTAAGCAATTTCTGCTCTGGAACAATGGGATGGATATCAACCATATTTAAATGAAAGCATCCCTAGGTGGTGGGGAATCAAAATTGAACGAATGGCAGGGCTGACCCCCAGGGCTAGGGGGGGGGGGGGGGGGGGGCAAAAATGGGTAATTTGGCAATATTGCTTTAAGAGATTTCTTCTCTGGAACTAAGAGAAGGATATAAACTATATTGATTGGAAGGATCTGTTGGGGATTCAAAATTGTACAAATGGAGGAGCTGACTCCTTTGGGGGCTGAGGGGCAGGCCAAAAGGGGGTTATTTAGCCATAATGATTTAAGCGACTTCTTCTCAGGAACAATGGGATGGATATCAACAACATTAGGTTAAGAGCATTCTTTCGTGGTTGAAGATTAAATATTGTACCAGTTGATGGGATAACCCCTGGGTCTGAGGGGCGGGGCCATGAATTGTTTTAACTTGGACATTATCCAGATTCCCACCCCGTAACCATATATACCATTGCGTGGCATAAAGATCCAGGTGAGCGATACAGGCCCTCTAGGCCTCTTGTTTATCAAAGAACTTCTTCTTGAAAAATGACTCAGGGTCTTGATATTTGGCAAGAAGATACCAGTCATAGAGTGAAATAAAGTTTCCCCATATAATATCCTTGATTTCCTATCAAGTTCACAGGGGTCAAATATGCTAAAAAGTTTAAACAACATATATATATATATATATGGGGGGGGGGGGGGCTGAGGGAGATACTAGGTTGAGGCCTTCACTCAATCTTTTATATAACTTGGTACACATGATCAGTTCTTAAGATAATTGTACTCGTGTGATTTAATTTCGAGATTTCTATTGAGGGTCGTTTCTTTTTCTGATTTCGTTTCAAATTTTGCCTGAAATTAATTCGTTATCTTGTGGCTTTTTGGCATCAATGCTTTAAATCAAATTATAAAGCAATGTAACTATTGTTTGTAATCAAAAAGAAAAGGAAAGATTCAGAATTTGAATGAATATCAGTCAATTAATTTTTTTGTTGACAGTCTGTTGAAGCAACATTTCTTCATTTCCCTTCAAAAGACAACCGAGTTTCTGACATGATGAGAATGATTTTAATCAATAAAGCTGAATTCCAATACCATGAGTACTAATAAGTTTTATCACCGAAATCTGTATAGACACTGAAAATAGAAGCATATTACAAATATGAGGCTATTGGAAAAAGTAAACATGATAGACCTGCTCTGTCATTGAGTAAAATTCAACGACGATGAGCGGTAGCCCGTGAACACTTATCAAAGTTGAGGAAAGCACCCGCCTAGCTAGTCAACATTTTCTTCATTAGCGTATAAAGAAGAATCATGTTTTTTTTTGTTTTTTGTTTTTTGTTTTACATTTTCAGCATCATCATCAATAATACAACAAACACATATTATTTTCAGAAAATTTTACAAGTTTTTGTTAGGAGTGGGAACCTATTGATTCATTGAGTAATTTTTGATATGTAGAAATGTTGCTTTAATGTAGATTGTCACATAACAGTCTTCCCAAGATTTCATATAGAAATTTGTACTGTTTGATTTCAAATCCTTGAATACTCGATCATAAATGCTGCTCTTTCATACTGTTATGTGCCCTCAATACCAGATATTATTTATTTTTATAGAAACAACTACTGCCAGGATAATGAACGAAAAAGAATACAAGTACACTCCTACCAAAAGTTTCTCCGATGCTCGCAAGAAGTTGATGAAGAACAGAGTTGTCGTAATTAAAGGGAACAGTGGAGATGGGAAGACATCCATTGCACTTGAACTTCTCCGTTTGCTGTGCCATGATGTGGAGGACGGACAACAACGTCTACAGCCACTAGAACTGCATGATATAAAGGACTTGGATTTGGTGGCCCCGATGTCACAATTAGTTATTTATTTAGATGATATTTTTGGGAAGAATGTTGTGTGTAAACAAGATGTGGAAGAATGGGAGAAAAGAGTAGAATCTGTCATAGAATCAAAACTTTGTGGAAATGAGCACGCCGAGGGCAATTTTCTGATCATTACAATTCGCAGTGGAATTTTTAATTCTTTAAATAAATCTTGCTTGGAAAAAGTTTTTATTGAACAAAACACTGTTGTCCTTAACATAAATGCAAAAGAAAAACTGGGATTGTTAAGATTGTACAAACCGAAAGATAATTTTGTTTCATGGAAAGAAAGTGAAGAGAAGGAAATTGTCAAGTGTGCTCCCGACATTGGGTTTCCACAATGCTGTAGGTTGTTTAGAGATTCACCTGCTTTGCAAACAGAGAGGGTCAATTTTTTTAAAAGACCTTTTCATTTTCTGAAATCTTCATTATCTAAATTGGAAGACGGAAAATGTTATGGTCTGATGTATCTGTTCCTTAAGGGAGGCAAAGTCATGGAAGATGATTTAGACTCTCACAATGAAAATATTGATCAGAATGTATTAAAAGCAGCATTTGAAGTTGATGTAGTGGAAGTTACCCCAACAACTGAGCTTGTTCACAATAGGTCTATGGGGAGGAAAATAGAATTTGTGAAGAAGTCGTTAGATAGTCTGTTGGGTTGGCTGGTGAAAAAAGAGCCTAACGACAAACAAAGAGTTTGTTACCAATTCAATCATGACTCCATTGAGGAAACTCTGGCACTTTTGTATGGGGAAAAAACTCCCATTGGCTACATACAGAATTGTCCATGCAAGTTTCTCAGTTATGTAACTACCTCAAAAACCACTCCAAACAAAGTAGTTATATCATCTGATAATCAGTACAATGTTTTGTATAAACGTTTACTCAGAGAGTTTGAATCTGTCTATTCTAGTAAACGGAAAAGTGACAGGTTTTATAGTAAATATCATTCTATAACTTCATTAGATGTTTGGACAGATTTTCAGTTTCTGCAGGGATTTATCAGATGGCTAAGTGATAAGAATGTTGACAAAAACTTGTGCAATGAAATAAAACTTGCCTTGTTAAATGGAGCATGTTCTTCTGGTTCAGAAGAATGTGTTTCATTCCTCCTGTCGGAGGGTGTGAAACCTGAGAAGGAGACAATGTTATGTGTGGTAGAGGGAGGGAGAGTGAATATATTATACAAAGTGGAGGGAATTATACTCCAGTCCTTGTATAAAGATAAGTGTGAGACAGTAGAGGGTCATGTGGTGCATAGAAATTGTGTGTTTGCTCAGGACATATGTCAGTTAGTGAATGAGAGGGGGCAAACAGTGTTACATTATAGTTGTTACCAGGGACACATGGAGGTTTGTAAATATCTGTGTGAGTCGTACCCAGCACTAACTACAGCTGTAACTAATAACGGGGCAACAGTGTTACATTCTAGTTGTTACCAGGGACACATGGAGGTTTGTAAATATCTGTGTGAGTCGTACCCAGCACTAACTACAGCTGTAGATAATAACGGTAAAACAGTGTTACATCATAGTTGTTACCAGGGACACATGGAGGTTTGTAAATATCTGTGTGAGTCGTACCCAGCACTAACTACAGCTGTAGATAATAACGGGGAAACAGTGTTACATTATAGTTGTCACCAGGGACACATGGAGGTTTGTAAATATCTGTGTGAGTCGTACCCAGCACTAACTACAGCTGTAGATATGTACGGTAAAACAGTGTTACATTCTAGTTGTTGGTGGGGACACATGGAGGTTTGTAAATATCTGTGTGAGTCGTACCCAGCACTAACTACAGCTGTAGATATTTACGGTAAAACAGTGTTACATTCTAGTTGTTGGTGGGGACACATGGAGGTTTGTAAATATCTGTGTGAGTCGTACCCAGCACTAACTACAGCTGTAGATAATGACGGTAAAACAGTGTTACATTATAGTTGTAGTGAGGGACACATGGAGGTTTGTAAATATCTGTGTGAGTCGTACCCAGCACTAACTACAGCTGTAGATAATGACGGTAAAACAGTGTTACATTATAGTTGTAGTGAGGGACACATGGAGGTTTGTAAATATCTGTGTGAGTCGTACCCAGCACTAACTACAGCTGTAGATAATGACGGTAAAACAGTGTTACATCATAGTTGTAGTGAGGGACACATGGAGGTTTGTAAATATCTGTGTGAGTCGTACCCAGCACTAACTACAGCTGTAGATAATAACGGTATAACAGTGTTACATTCTAGTTGTATTAGGGGACACATGGAGGTTTGTAAATATCTGTGTGAGTCGTACCCAGCACTAACTACAGCTGTAGATAATAACGGTACGACTCACACAGATATTTACAAACCTCCATGTGTCCCTGGTAACAACTATCATGTAACACTGTTTTACCGTCATTACCTACAGTTGTAGTTAGTGCTGGGTACGACTCACACAGATATTTACAAACCTCCATGTGTCCCTGGTAACAACTATCATGTAACACTGTTTTACCGTCATTACCTACAGCTGTAGATAATAACGGTATAACAGTGCTACATTCTAGTTGTATTTTGGGGCACATGGAGGTTTGTAAATATCTGTGTGAGTAGTACCCAGCACTAACTACAGCTGTAGATAATAAAGGGTGGCATTGTCTACATTATATAGCTAGGTATACGTCAGATGTAGACCTGTTCACTAAGTGTGAAACTCATGTAAAACGGTACCTAGAATCAACAGGACATAAGTATGACATAACAACCATACTAACCAATCAGGGAAGTTCTGTTTTAGACTTGGCAAAGAACTGGGGGACAGGAAACAACCCTTTGTACGAATATCTTGTCTAATTGTTTGGTAAAAAAACCCACAAAATATTCTAGTTCCAGTTCTACTATATAGTGACCACCTTCAACTAATACTCCGTTATTTCTGTATGTTATGTACATTCACATGTGTATCGCGATACCAAACAAAAGTAAAGTTTAAGAAATCTGTTAATTACTTGTCAATGTTCACATGAAATAAAATCAAAGTTCTCTTTCAAGTCGCGTTTTTCTCGCCGGTGTCAGAGGGTGACCTCTAAGACGGGTTCGACGATTTTCAGGAACGGGCAGGAACGTGGGCAGGAACGGGCAGAAATATATTAATTATTGTATACTTTATAGAATATATATATTAGATATGTTTAAGTATCATTATCGGGTATAAGATATATTTGTTAAAAGATTTGCAACGAATTAAGAGTATTGTATTGATATGGATTGGGCAGGAACGGGCGACGATTTACAGGAACGGACAGAAACGGGCGACGATTTACAGGAAAGGGCAGAAACGGGCGACGATTTACAGGAACGGACAGAAACGGGGCAGGATCGGACTTATTTATATATATTTATTGTATATATTTAATTATCCTTATCCGCTTTAATGATATGAAAAAAGTCGAAAGTGAAAGTCACTTGCATTAAGACGAACTCTAAAACTTTTCAGTGAGAAGACAAAACAAAACTTATATGGAGTTAATTTATCTTTTCACAATGATTAAACGTCCAGGTAAGCTCAAGGAGAAGAAAGTGATACTTACTATGGCTTTATATGTCTCTGAGCCAAGTATACATAGCAGATTATGTACTTTTATCACGGAGTAAGTTCGTGCTTTTATCATCAAATATTTTGAGTAGCCCGGGTTAAATTTCAATTTTCAAAGGCCGATGTGGTCAAAACTGATTATCTAATACCGTAATAGTAGACATAGACTTCTTGTTCTAACAAAAACGTACATTGATGACTCTGTCGGCAAATTTCTTGGCCATCAATCACCTGCGAAACAAGCCAGTCATCGTTACATGTACAGGACCCCAACTTATCAGTGACCCCGCTCTCCTGTGAACACATAAGCTGAATGGTGAAAACGTCAAAAAACAGATTATGCAATGGTATTTCACCTAACAGCAACGCAGACGGGTTTTTTTTTTGACAATAAAACGTTTCAAATTTGTATTATCTGGTCTTATATATTTACCTGTAACTGTGATTTAGATTAGGACCAGTATACACCTCATTAGTGTACCTTCAGAACCTTGGATTGTTAAGTGCCCGGGATATTTGCCAGCGTCCAGCGTCCGGAATGGAGCCGTACTCTAGATAACAGATTTCTGTTATTTCCTAATTAGTGTCACAAACTCAGGGTTATTAATCAATCAATCAATATTTCATTATAGTGTCACGCATCATTGAATTCACAAACAATCATTCATAAAATATCATATACAGCGAGTTTATAAAAGATGCCAAGCCGATAACGGCTTGTACATCATGTGGAAAATGAAAGTGAAGACCTATATGGCTATAATATATATATATATATCCTCATAGTGTATTACATGTAAAAAAACCTGATAGAATCACATATCTTTCTTCATCACATTACATTACAGTTAAATCAATATTGCGATACATTATAATTTACAATTGTATATTTATACACATTTGAAAGCGACCGCCTCCGTCTCATCATAAAATAAATTGTTTTAGAAAGTGAAAATTGAAGCGCATTATCCTGCAATGAATAAAACAACTTTTCAGTTGAAGTAAGTTCATTAAAATAAATAAAGGAGTTCATTGCGTTTTTGAATAGCTCATATCTGATATCACTATACACAGGACAGTCACATTTTTTTACATAATAACATTTTATTACCCATATATATGCATCCATCCATGTGTCTGACATATATATGTCTCAACCATTCATTGCTATGTCTCCTGTAAAAATAGAACACATATCAACCTTCATCACATATGGTATATATCTTGATGCTGGAAACAATATCTGCACATAATTATATATAATATAATATTATATATTTGCACAGACTGTCGACTGAGTACATTGCATTGTCTTTATAAGAAAGAGGAATTAAGATAAGAGATTGAGAAAATAAAAAGAAAGGGAGAACAGAGAACATAAAAGAGAGAAGAAATGTAGGAAGAGTTGGGGCGAGATGGTGGAAAAAGAGGTGGATATTCACTCATGTATATTATATTATATATAGGTAATATATCGGCTTTGTGAAGGGCAGAAATTAAAATATGTATGATTGAGTATGTCTTTAAGATAATAATTATAATGACAATATGATAATAAAAATGTATTACAACTTAATTAGTTTGTTCCATTTTTTCCAGTCATTTTCAAATTTATGTTCAGCTTTTTCATCCTTACCATTAACAATGTAATTTTGAATCTGATAGTTGTCTTTTATTATGTTTACAAGAGCGTTTATATTTAATGAGTTATGTAAACAGCTCATTCTGTAAATATACTGCTTTATAATGATGATGATTTCATTATTTACTCGATTACTGGGAAGAAAATTCTGATGAAAAAGACCAAAATGAACAGATTTTTTGTTTACTGAGAATGGGACTAAAAGAGCTTCCATTAATGTGTCAAAACTTTCTAGTAATCTTTGTACTTCCTCACATTCCCATAATATATGAGTAATTGTTTCCGGTTCAGAGTTGCATAGTACACAAAGAGGGGAGACAACTACTCCAATTTTAGATAGAAATGAGTTAGTTGTAAGTACATGATGAATCACTCTATACTGGAACCACTGGAGTTTTGTATTTGTTGTTACACAGAATGGCATTTTGTAGATTTTACACCAGGTTAGTTTATCCATGTTGTCGAATATAGTATTCCATTTTCTGGTGCCGGATGGTATCTTGTCCGATTTGATTATGATGTTGTAAAACATTTTTGACCCTTTTTTTATCTCTAAGAAAAAAATCTAAATTGATAGGTATGTAGGGATAAATGATCTCATATCTGTATGTATTATATGATGAAATAAAGTCTTCAACTGCAGACAAGACCCTGATACTGTAAAAAAAATGTGTTTACTTGGTATTTTTGAATAAATTCTACAAATGTGTAAAAACAAACCTGTGCTAACCTCCTCAAAACAGCCCTGTTTTAATCCCCTTCCGACGCTGAACCAATCAGTGAGACGATCATTTGTACAGGGACTTGATAGTCTTAATCATATAACCGTTCACTCCGAGACGTTTCAGTTTTATCCATAGAAGATCACGATCTACTGTGTCGAACGCTTTTTTCAAGTCTATAAAGCAGGCATAGGTATACTGTTTTGATAGTTTCCGATTATTAATAATAGAATGTAATACGTAAATATGATCTTGACATCCTCTTTTTTTCCGGAATCCGTTATGCTCGTCTTCGATAAGATTGTTTGCCTCTAACCACTTAGAAATTCGAGTATTTAACACGTCACAGTATATTTTATACGGGGTTGAAAGTAAGGTGATCCCACGGTAAGAGAGAGGTATTCTGGGGACAGTAGATTTCGGTTTAATGATAGGGTTAATCATGCCTTTCTTCCATTCATCCGGCACAGTTCCATTTATTAAACAATTACTGATTATATCGAATAACATTGTCGTACATGCGTTATTTTTTAAAACTTCAATAGGGATGCCGTCCACCCCTGCGGCCTTGTTAAGTTTTGCGCGCGAAACTGCATCGTCAACTTCCTTATACGTAATAGGCTGGTTAATGTTGCTCGTGTCGCGCTCTGCAGTATAGTGATCACGCGATGTATACTTATCCGTTGAATCCTCGTGACTGGTTTCATTATACAAATCGCTGTAATCCATTTTCCATTTATTTAATACACGTGGAATATCATCACAAATGTTACCGTTATCATCCACAACCTCCATCCTTTCATTTTGTATGCCAATCTGACCTATTTCCCGCCAAAAATCACAAGATTATTACTTTTGAGTTTGTTCGCCAGATTTTGTTGATGGGTTAGTTGGTAGATGCGTTTGTGTTTCCGAAGTAGTTTATCGAATACTTTCCTTTCATGACAATACATATACTTGAGCGTTCGTTTTTGGTTTCCATTTCCAGTAAATCTCAGCCAAACTTTTTTCTTTCACAAACACAGTTCCATTGCTTTTGTACCCCCTCATTCCAATACGGTATACGAAATGATTTGTTTGATTTACGATGGTTTACCGACGTGTTGACCCTCATGGAGGCGCATTCCATTTCAGAATATATAAAATGCGTGAAGTCTCTGTATACTTCGTTAATATTACGTTGTTCCGATATTGACTTTTCGATATTAGAAATAGTAACGTTCACCGCTTGAATTCTAGTTTCATCTATTAAAAAGTTGCCGATGTTTTTCGCACTGTGACGTTTCATTGTGTTTTTGGTAGCCGGTTCAACGACACTAGCGACATAACATGCAGGTAATTTATATACACATTCCAAAATAGAGTGATCCGGTAGACTGTTTGGTGGTCCATTTAATTGTGAAACGGCGTCACTCATAGTAACTTTAAATTCTGTAAACCGACACAATTGTTCATACGGTACTAAGATGTAGTCCACGACCGACTTTGTCCAATGAGTGTATTAAAATAGTTGACCGGATCAATTTGTCTAGCGGACTGTTCAGGGGGTATATAACAGACACACACCAACAATTTTTCATTTGTTTGTTTATTCCGTAGATTTGTCTGTTATTTCGATGGTGTTAAATTGGCACAAATCTTCCTTATACAGAATACCTATACCGCCCGAACCTCGTTTGGCGTTGTTATACAGAATACCAGCTATACCGCCCGAACCTCGTTTGGCGTTGTTATACAGAATACCAGCTATACCGCCCGAACCTCGTTTGGCGTTGTTATACAGAATACCAGCTATACCGCCCGAACCTCGTTTGGCGTTGTTATACAGAATACCAGCTATACCGCCCGAACCTCGTTTGGCGTTGTTATACAGAATACCTATACCGCCCGAACCTCGTTTGGCGTTGCGGTGAAGATTTTGTCTATTTTGTATTTATATCCCTCAACGTTTATCTTGTCATCATTACGAAGAAAAGTTTCTGAAATAACTATGATATCATAATCTCTCAATTTCAGAATCGATTCTCGAAATGTTATATTGTCATTATCACGTGTAGACCACCCGCCTACATTCCAAAAGCAGACTCGGAGTGATTCCTATTGTGTGTATCTCGGCGCTCTCCACCGATTGTATGTGTCTGTTTGACTGGCATTAATAGTATATATATACAGTATCCCTGGGACTAAACAGGCGGAATACCCGACTGACACGCGCTACAGCTCCGCGAGGAAAACTGAAACTGGTGTCGATACAGAACACAGAAACCACACAAAACCTTCAAGAAGGTGAATATATGTGATATCTATGAATTGGTGGCATTTTTTAGACAAAAAACCCCTTGTTATTGACAGTGGTAGAACTGAGGGAAGTTTGTATGTACATGTATCACACGCTGCACGTGCACGGTACGAGGTATGCTCACATTGGACACACAGTGTATATCTAGTGATAAGTTTATCAGAAATTTCTTATATCCGTCAAAGATACTACCACAGTTTGGAAATATTTCTGTCACTGAAGTTATTTTGTTTTCGTGAAATTTTAATGGGCAAGAAGGATAGAAAAGTACGTAAGGCGAACGATAGCGCCCAGTCATCCGTATCGGTTGAACCACGGTCATACGGTTCACACACACTTGTTAACAACAATAACAGTGTGCACTCAGGTAAACAGGACCTATCAACAAGTGACATTATATCGGGTGCTCATAAGGAATTATTTGGCTCTCCCCCTATGAATAGCATGGCGTCTCATCCAGTATATTTTCAACAACCCTCCCCCGGGGGTCATCAACTGAGCGCGGCACCTAACAGCCCGGCCAATCACCTTCCCTCATTCCAATCAGGGTATGCGAGTAACATCGATAATGTTTTACATGATATTTTCAATAGACTTTCGAAACTTGACACTCTTGATTTGATCATGAACCGATAGAAAATAATAGAGGATAAATTTGCTGGTATGGAATGTTCTTTGGCTGAAGTAAAAAAGGAGCTGAAAGTTCACAGCGAGAGACTTGAAGGGGCAGATTTTGATCACTCCATCATGGAATAAAGGATGAGTAAAACAAAACAGGTAAGGGACTGGGCACGGGAGGAATGTAGTCACCAAAGGGAGAAATTTATAGAACTACAAACAAGGTCGATGCAAGACAATTTGCTTTTTTCCGGAAACCCCGAAAATGACGCCAACAAAAATTCAGAAACTGTGCTGAAAGAGTTTATTAAGTCTGAAATGGGAGTTGAGGAGGATATAGAGTTCCAAGTTGTCCACAGGCTGAGGAAGCGCCCAGACGGCAAGCCTCGATCGATGGTGGCTAAATTCGTGAAAAGAAAAGACCACGAAACTGTCCTCAAAGCCGCGCCTAATCTGCGTAACAAAGTATACTCTGTTAAAGAAGAGGTAAACGATAGACGGCGCTGTATTCAGTTTAAAGGGCAAAATGATCGACTGAAGGGAGACAAATTGTTCATTGACGGAAGGCTATACAATCCACCCCACAAGAACCAGCTACCACGACCTCCTTTGAGGCCCGCTGTGATCCCAACCGTCCTTCCGGTTCCGGTCCCGCTTTCGGTCACGATAGGAGATGGCAACCACGTGCACGCGGACACTCTAATCATCAGTACAGCTAGGGGGGACGTCACAAAAGGTCTATCACGTGACCTATATAGTGACTCTGATAATACTATTACTACTACAGAAACTGATTGTACAGAACCACTTAAACTCTCATTTCTAAATTATCAAAACTTAGTTTACCTGAATTTGCATTATTGATTGAATCCTATGATATATTAATTTTTGTTGAAAGTAAGATGGATGATTTTGATGTATTACAGCTACCACACGGGTATGCATACTTTTGTAAAAATAGGTAAAAAAAGGTGAGGAAGAAATCTGGTGGTATTGTTATCATATATAAAGAAAAATTGAAATCGAAGTTACTCTTTCACCACACTCCTTATCAAAAAACTTGATAAGTCAAGATTGTAACATGTTATTGGGATGTGTATACATTCCTCCTGAAAACTCTAAATATTCATCAACGGAATGTTTTGAAGAAATAGAAAATGAGATGAATGATCTGACTGAAAACAGTTGTAAACTAGCACTTGTTGGTGATTTTAATGCCAAAACTCAATGTAAAGATGATTTTGTACAACCTGACGACACACTTTTTGAAGCACTTGATGTAAATATGAATGATGAACTTTACAAGTATTTTTATGATTTACAAAAATTAAATGAACTTGGTGTACCATTAAAACGAGCTAGCCAGTGTAAGGCAAGATCAAATAGTTTCGGGTATAAATTGCTTGATTTTTGTAAAGAAAATAATTCATATATGGTCAAGTTGGGAAAGACAAATTAGTTGGGAAGACAACTTGTATTGATACCAGTGTCTTATTGTCATCAGATCTTTTGGAAATTGTAAAAAAAAATGAAATTCTTGATTTTGATCCTTTAATTTCTGATGTTCATTGTAGACTCGAATTTTGTTTGAAAAGAACGGAAGTGCACAATATAAATGTTAGAAGTAAGGATTTACCAACAAGTTACTATGTTAACTGGAATAATTACAAGGTATCGAACTTCGTCAACTATATTGAAGAAGATAATAATGGTACTTTAAAAGAAATTTGTTGAAAAATTGGACCTGATTTCGGGAAAACCTAGCAATTTAGTTACAGCTGTTGTAATAAATGATGTAAATACAATGAGCAATTTATTCAAAGATTCGGCAAAACATAACTTTGGGGAAAAGAAAGTTTTTCATCAAACATACAAAAGTAAAAAAAACTAGTAAACCCTGGTTTACTCGGGAATGTCATCTGAAGAGGTTAGATTTTCATAGAGCCAAACGTCGTTATAATGCCGATAAAATTCTCACAAACAAAATTACTCTTAAAAATACTGGTATAGAATACAGAAGAACTTTGAATAAATTTTATAAAATTCATCAACAGAAAATGGAAATGGAATTAAGAAAAGTGTCAAAAATAGAGCCGAAAACATTCTGGCACATTCCTAATGAAATCGACGGCACTTGTAAGGGAGAGAATGTTGATAAAAATATCAATGAATTATACAGCTACGTTAAAGATCTGAACAAGGGAGGTAACTCTACTGAAATATTTCCTGTTGAATGGAGAAATTACCGAATGTGAAATTACTTAATCCATTTCTTGTTTAAGTAACACTAAGGCTTCAGGTTAGGATGGAATCTTGAACGAATATTTAAAATCCACTGTTGAACTATTTAAACCATTATATTATAAGTTATTTAATGCTTTATTTAATACAGGCTGCATACCTGACTCTTGGAAGACAGGTGTTATAAAACCCATATATAAACGTAAAGGTGATCCGGATAATTTAGATAATTATAGAGCAATAAGTCTCGTCTCATGTCTTGGAACAGTGTTTACATCCATACTTAATATCAGATTAAATAAAATGGCTAATGAAATAAATCTTATATCTTGGGCTCAGGCTGGATTCAGGAAAAATCACTCCACCACGGACAATATTTTCATTCTACATGCCTTAACCTCAATTCATTTTTCACTCGGAAAATAGTTGTTTTGTTCCTTTATAGATTTCAAAAAGGCATTTGATTCGGTTTGGAGACTTGGGCTATGGAAAAATGTTCAGAAAAGTAAAATAACTGGGAAAATGTTCAAAGTCATTTTTAATTTAAATGCAAATATTAAATCCTGTGTTAAAAATAAAATGGAAATGATATATCTGAAATGTTCAACTGTAACGTCGGGTTAAAACAAGGGGAAAATTTATCGCTATTTCTTTTTGGCATTTATCTTAATGATCTAGAAGATTTTCTTGAAGAAAACAGCGTTAATTGATTACAAACAATAGAAACTTTAAGTGAAAATATTGGAATATATATTAAACTGTTTATAATTCTCTATGCAGATGATTCTATTATCATGTTTGAATCGGCGGAGGCCTCCAATCAGCTCTTAATACTTTTGAATTATATTGTAACAGCTGGAAGCTTGATGTAAATATCAACAAAACCAAAATTGTTATATTTTCAAAGAGAAAATGCCGAACACAGTTTCATTTTACAACATGTAATGAAGAGATAGATGTTCTTAAATCAGTCTCCTATTTAGGAGTCTTAATGAGTTACAATGAAAGTTATTTCAAAGCAGAAATGAAATTGCTGGAACAGTCCAAAAAAGCTGTTTGCTGTGTACAAGAAAATAAGAAATATTTCATTACCTGTAGACCTTCAATTATTTTTTTTTGATTCTCTATTCAGTAGAAGTATGGGGTTTTAAAAATTTAAGTGCTATTGAAAAACTACATTTACAATTCTGCAAGCGTATATTGGGTATCAAAAGAAGCACGCACGCCAAACTACATGGTTTATGGAGAGATCGGGAGATTCCCTTTATATGTTGAAGTTAAAACCAGAGTAATTATGTTTTGGTATAAATTGATAACTAGCCTGTCTGTCAAGCACTATGTATAACTTAATATTTAACTTACAAACAAATGGAATCATGGAGTTCAAATGGTTAAAGAATGTTCAGGATATATGTATAGAAACAGGTTTAAATTTTATCTGGGCGTATCAGAAAGGTTCATTCCCATTTATCCAACTTTTTGAAAAATAGGTACTACAGGTAAAAAGTTTGGGTTGGATAAGTGGGAATAGGGTATATTGTTAAAACAACAAACACTAATTGGAGCTTGGGTCAAGTGTTGGGTTAAAAATATGATACAGAAATTAAGTCCTTTTGGAAATGTGTATCTATATTCAAAGTTATTTCTATTAAGTTGATTTGAATGCTTCATTTTGTTTTTATTTGTGTGGTTTTTTTATTGATTCTGTAGTTATGATATATGCTTTCACAATAAGACTAATTTCTATTTTCAATATATTTATTCAAATAATATCAGACATATATATTATTAACAGACATATTAATTATTAAATATACAAAATGATACAAAATAATATTTATTTCATAAATTGATATAAAGCACTAGATATAAGATGATAGCAATATGAATCATTTTACATGATAGAAAAGTTACAATGTATAGTAAATTTCATATTTAAAATATTTGAATTAAGCAAAGCACTATATCAATCGAATATTATAGAGTCATATCAGTTCATTGAAGTTTCAGCAGGCGTGACACTGTGTCTGTATACTGGTAGATGTCAACTTCCCCTTGAATGAGTCGTTGTTTCTGTCGCTGAAGTCTGGAGTCTAGGATTCTGTATTTCAGCTTTCTTGTCTTTCTAGTGCCACCAGCTGCATACTGGATAAGTCGGATCTCATTTGCTGCTTGAGTGTGCTTGAGTTTTTCGATGATGACGTAGAGGTTTGGGTGTGCTCTGTGAAGTTGGTTGTTGAGTTTGTGGTGCCATCCTTCTAAATGGTTTGTTGTTCTGGGTCCAACTGTTGAGTAGTGGTTCCATTTTGCTGTCTCCATCCCGATCCATTGCTCAGTAACGTAGTCGTTGAACTTGGTGATCTTTGCGTCATCGGTCTCGTAGTCTTCAATTGCGTGGAACCATACATCATCTACTTGGTTGATGGGGACTAGTGGCAATGCTGAAGCTCGTCTAATATGTAGGTTGAGTAGGTTGTCGTTGGTGTACTGGTCTGCTAGTCCAAGTTTCTGTACCTTTCTCCATATGCGATTGCAGTAGTGGAATAGACAACCTTTGATCGACGCTTGTGGAAAGACTGTCTCTGCTGCGTTACGGGCTGAAGACTCGAAGTCGAGGAATGTAGTGGTTGGATTGAGTGGTGTGTTGTTGTTTGCTGCTGCTGTCTTAACGATCTCGAATAGGCGTTGGTAGGTGATCTGGCATTTGTCAGGTAGGAAGGCGAATATTAGTGGGTACATCTCGTCGTCTATGAGTGCATGCAGTGTGTACAGCTGGGTGAAAAGTACAGGACTGGCGTAAAAAGTTCCATGTCAGCGTTACTTAGATGGCGGAGGTTGTCTGTAGTACCAAATACCAGGATCTTGTTGTGGTCACCATCATCTGCTAGTAGGAATTGTGCTCCTGTAGTAGTCTCTTGCCATTCTCCCAGGATATTAATGGCATCACGTGTGGTTGGTAGTGGTGGTAGTTCACTGTTGCGTTCTCGGTACATAGCTGATTTGGTACTGACGAAAGTTGGTATCTGTTCAACGACCTGGTGTGTGTGATCGTCCCATTCTCTGTTTCTGAATTTGATGATCTCGCTGTCGTACAATGCGGGTAGTGGTTCTAGAGTTTTGGCTGCCTTTTCTCTGAGTGTTGCTAGAAATTTCTTGGCATCTATGTCAGCACGAGTTGTCGGGTGGTTGTGGTCTCTAGGAAATCTGGTTACCATGTTGTCTCTGGTGTTGGCTGTGCCTGGGCAATCTTTCTCGGCGCACTTCCTGTAGGCTAGTTCTGCATCTCTACCCTGTTTTCTGGTCTTTATCACATATCTGTAGCTGTTTACAGCTAAGTAGTGGCCTCTAGCATGTCAAATGTAGTCTACTCTTACTTGTGCGTTCGCCATGGTCAAACTTGAATAATGAATTTTGTCAGTGGGTCAGTGCTTATAAGCTAAAATCTAGCTTGGGATGCTTAGTGAGTAGTATTCAAAATGTATGAATAAATTAGTAGAAAAAGGCTTGGGTGCTTCTTTAACACTGTTCAAAGCTTATTAACTGTAATTAATTAGGTATATGCTCAAGTCAGATTAATTGGGACTTAAGTGAATACTACCGAAAAAATATAAGTAATTATTTGATAATGATATATCAATTATTCATGCCAAAGTTAAAGATTGTCTTATTTCTTAAAATTATTCTTTTTCCATTTAATTATATTTCTCATGAATATTTTATACATACTTTCACCTTTCAAAATGAATTAAAATTAAATAAATTTATCCACTCTATAATACTTTTCCCTCTATCCATGGAACAATTTGTCTTGGTTATTTCACCTAATGATTAAAATATACTACTAAACAAACATACCCACAGGGCATAAAACATAAAGTTGGATAAATGGGAATAGCTTTTTTCAGAAGTTGGATAAATGGGAAGACACCATCAGAAAACATGTACTGTAATAGAGATTATATGAAACTTGCTGTGAAACAAAGATTACAAGACCAGTTTATCCAAAAATGGTTAAACGATATCGAGAGCTCTTCAAGAGGATCTACCTATTCCAATTTCAAAACAAATTTTGAACTTGAAAATTACTTTGTGAAACTAAAGTCAAAAGAAAGACAAATTATTGTTAAGTTTAGAACTTCAAATATGCACTTACTTATAGAAACTGGTAGATGGATTGGAATACCCAAAGAAAACAGAACTTGTAATCTTTGTTTTAATGAACTTGGTGATGAATATCATTATCTATTTAACTGCGAACATGAATCTGTTAAACAAATAAGACAACTATTTATTCCAAATTACTACTATACTTACCCTAGCCTTATTAGAATGCGTGGACTATTTACTATATGCAATGTAAAAGTTTTATTAAATGTTAGCAAATTTCTAGAAAAACTTGAAAAGCTATTGAATGTATGTAATTAGTTTGTAGCCTTTATGCCTTTGTTATCCGCCATGTATATATGAATATGATACATATTGACCTCTTGTTACATACTTTGTATGTCTGAGAGAAATAAAAAATCTGAAATCTAAAATCTGGGAGTCGAATCAAGTTTCAACACGGAATTAGGCAACAACTTTTCATGTCATTTGGTATTTTGCTTTCGAATTGATCAAAGACGTATATATTACGTCTCTGGATTGATTTATAAGAAGCGTAAAGTAATTCCTTTTATTTATTTATTAAATTTTTAAATTGGTTAATGACAACCTACTCGTTTACCCTTCATAAGATTGGTCAGAGAACTACATCTGGAAAAATATCTAGCTTGTCCAAAACAGACTATTTCTGAGTTAATAAATTAATTGAAAGGACTGCGAATCATATACAATTCATATACTTTTTGAATTTCATAGTATTTGAGTATCTAATTTAACTGAAGGTTCTTCTCCAGCATTGTTATATAATTGATACTGTTATGTTTAACAAAATTGAATAACTACGATTTTGAAAAGTAATTTCAAATGCTCTAAATATTCCCTGTTAAATTTATATATATGATCTTAATAACACCATTTTATGACATGAATATAATTAATATAGTGAGACTGATTATTATATTTCTAACTGCTTGAGTCGCATGTATATGTTTATATGATAAAACGAATACGTTTTATTTTAGTAAAGAGATGGTTAATTTTATGATTTGATATTTCATTTCAGCAGAGACGTATAATACATCTGATTTCAGATATATTATGAGATACTCTACCGGTGTATGATTGCATGCAACTCAACTCTAATAATTTAATAGTGATCATGGCTCATTTTATTAGCTCACCTGGTCCGAAGCGTCCGTCGCCCGTCCGTCCTGACATATCAGTGTGAACACGTATGAACGGACATATTAATGTGAACACGTATGAACGGACATATTAATGTGAACACGTATGAACGGACATATTAATGTGAACACGTATGAACGGACATATTAATGTGAACACGTATGAACGGACATATTAATGTGAACACGTATGAACGGACATATTAATGTGAACACGTATGAACGGACATATTAATGTGAACACGTATGAACGGACATATTAATGTGAACACGTATGAACGGACATATTAATGTGAACACGTATGAACGGACATATTAATGTGAACACGTATGAACGGACATATTAATGTGAACACGTATGAACGGACATATTAATGTGAACACGTATGAACGGACATATTAATGTGAACACGTATGAACGGACATATTAATGTGAACACGTATGAACGGACATATTAATGTGAACACGTATGAACGGACATATTAATGTGAACACGTATGAACGGACATATTAATGTGAACACGTATGAACGGACATATTAATGTGAACACGTATGAACGGACATATTAATGTGAACACGTATGAACGGACATATTAATGTGAACACGTATGAACGGACATATTAATGTGAACACGTATGAACGGACATATTAATGTGAACACGTATGAACGGACATATTAATGTGAACACGTATGAACGGACATATTAATGTGAACACGTATGAACGGACATATTAATGTGAACACGTATGCTGATTCAGCATCCCACTTACCTCATTTAGACTGAGATAGTGTATGATACGGTCAACACGTGCATGTTGATTCAGCATCCCACTTACCTCATTTAGACTGAGATAGTGTATGATACGGTCAACACGTGCATGTTGATTCAGCATCTCAAAAATTGTTAAGCCATAATAGTTCTTGAAATATGTATTTTTTTGTGCAATAGGTTTTTGACTTTTTACAGATGTATATCTCTTTGGATTAATAGGTGTGCTTTTTATATAAGAATATGTTTTAGTGCCAAATATTGCTTTTAAATACTTGCTGTACTTTAATATCTGTACTTAAACTTGTTAGAGGTAATGTGATACTTGTAAAACTAAGCACCTAATATTTTAATATTTTTCTGTTGTAATAGGTATAATACAATTACTTTGTTATATTTTTTTATGTGTTAGTGCTATATAAAAAATGCATGTACTGAGTATGTATTTCATAGTATTTATGTTTGAATGTTTGGTAAATAAATACATAATCGGTAACATATTATAGTCTCAAGTTATCTACTTTTATGAGTTTGACTACAGCGATTACCTGTAATTAAGGTTATTGTTCTGCACTCAACACTAGTCTCACCTGGCCAACATGAAAATCTTACCTGTAGGTAACAAAAATACCAAATGTTGGCTAGGTGAGAAGACACCGTTTCATATAAAGGCTGTATTTTCACCAAGATATTCACCTGAGTTTTACATGTGTTTCATAAATTTTCTTAGATAATGTTTGCTTCAAATCTTAAAATGTTATGTCTTCTAAAGAAAACTTCAATAAACAAAAATAAGATAAAATGTCTGAAAAAACAGTGAACCATTCCTATATCTGTGCTAAATATATAGTCCCTAACCATTCCTTTGTTATTGGTAAAGATTAAAAGTTATTAAATAGAAAACAAATGATTTGACGAGGGAACATATATACAATGTACATGTTTGACGAAGGCTGTAATGTTTTAGCACTTGTAAAGCACAAATGAACGAAATATTTCTGAAAGTTATATGCCCAAAAATTAAATTATAAAATGCAGAAAAAAATGGAAACTGAAAATGTACGAAAAAAATGAAATTAAAGTAAAAAAACTTAAATGAAAGGAAACTATGAGAAAAGAAACATTCTTTAATTAAAGACAGGGAAAAACTGCTGGTTCCATGAAGAGATTCTGATCGTATTCAAGATGGAGAAGGCTGAAGTGACATCTGCACTTCTGTTGACCTAAATGAGAGTTGAATAGATAAGACCCCAGTGAAAATACATACATGTATGCAGAATTTATCAATCCTTTTTATTTCAGTAATTGTTGCGTCGTCTGTATTACCTTGTTAAATTTAACTTTAATAGTTTTTTAACTTTTACAATTTATACTTTAAAAACCCAAGTCTGTCAGTAATGTTCGATTTTGACTAACTCAAAAGATATATTTACATGCTTTCCATGGCGACAGGACTGCCAGATGTATACACGTGTATCACTCTTATCTGCATATTGTGACGTTTTTATTAGTTTAGATCTGACTTGATGTAACTTATCGAGATATTGCAAAGGTCGGGACAGATAAAACTCCCCTATATTCTAGCTTTCTGATTATTCCTTGAGTTAAAATTCTCTGATATATAGTAAAGCATTGCTAAATTTAAGGACAATTCCTTTAACTCCAATAATGCTTTGGAAACAAATAAGGAGAAACACATAAGGAATTTGCCAACTCTCCCTATTTAGGAGGGAGACTCCCGATTTTGAACCCTTATTTATTTATTTTTTTAAACCAGTGAATTTGCTGAACTATTCCTATATTCCAAGATCCAATTATTTCATCTGAAAAAACAACTCAAAATATGTATTTTAAAGGTTAATTTTGTCTCTTTGAGGTATATACATACACACACACTCTTTCTTTATGTTTAAATTTTGAGAATGCCGAATATCCCACGTGGAAACTTTGAAAGTTGGCAAGTATGAAAATAAGGAAATGTTTATGAAACTGATGTCTGAATACAATGTACCTGTTGAAGAGGGCATTGCAATTTTCATCTGAAAAGTGTTGTTTCTTAAAATTATTCTAATCCATACATACAAATTTTCGTTTATTCCCAAAGTTTTCAATCTTCTTAAAGAAGCTTTTCTTCATTTAAAAATTCCTTTTGGATTTCATTTTTCAGTCTATTTAACTAATCAGAAATACTTTTTTTTTCTAAAACCACATCGGTTCTTTAAACATGTTATTTTATCTCTTATTCGACTGTAAGGTACTTATAAATAACTACAGATATATACTACATGTAATTAGGGTGTTGTTAAATTTTAATTAATTGTGCAGTATAATTAAGTTATTTATCTATAATTGAAAGATCAGTCCAATGAGTATATCAACAACTTCATAATCAGCTTATCAATATTATCAAAAATATGAAACTTAAGAAATTGAAAAAGTCAACAATGTATATATATATATTATTATTATATGTGCTCGAGTTCCAACAGGTAAGTTTTACAGGCATATACTGTAACAGATTCACTTGTTGAAACGGCTTGTTCTCAGTTCCACCACCTTGTAAAATAACACGGGGGAAAGAATGTAGTAAGAAGGATTATAGTCTGTTTCTGAGTAGTATGGGCGGTATTTACCTGTATTTACCTGTGTTTTTACCTGTGGTCTATCTAAGCTGGAAGCTGATCATATTTGATTTAATATTACATCATGTAAGACTTCAAGATTTTTAATAACAAATGTTAAAGTTTAAAATATTTCAATATTAATCAGATATATACACATTAAATATATCCATTATGTAGTCCTTGTGCTGGTGATATGACATATGATAAGATGAAATGTGTTATTTTATTTTGTAATAATTTTGTACTTTAAACATATAATTCAAATAATAATATGAAATGAAAGTTTTCTTTATTATTTTATCATTTGATAAGGTGCCTAAATACCTAGTAAGAATGGTTATGTGTGACTAAGAGTGTGGTGTTTAACAGTTAATAATTAAACTTCAAAAAAAGAAATTCATCTAAATTTCTAGCTGTTAGAAGTATATAGTAGTATAACTATCACACACATCATTTGATCTATATATTTATCCAAGCTATCATGTCCATCCTGGTGAACTAGAAGTGATCACAGCCTATGTTAATTAGTGAGATAACGATGAGTTTTACCATTATCTGAGCACACCTTGAGAACCGGACGATGGACTTTATGGAGTACGCGAACACAGCATCACATCTCTTACATCTGGAATAGATTACAACAGAAATGTGTGACACTTGGCTGACGGACTAAAGTGTATATTTGCGATAATAACAGGGTTTTTTTGCTTGGCCTTTTTTATTATGACACAGCAATCCCACATATTTTGTATTTTGGCATCATTTGTTTATGTTTAAATAAAGTTTCTATTGACAATTAGGTAGTAAAACAATTAATATGATGTCTGATCTACAAAGCTTTTCACGTGACTATGGCGTAGCTAGGACGTACCGTGGATCGGGGGATAATTTTTTCTCGTTTTTATTAAGTTTAATGTACTAACTCAATGTGAAATTAGCGGCCGGTTTGACAGCTGTGAATCCTAAATCTTGAGTTTGGACCCCTTGAAATTTGTGTAGTGGACAATGTCACTCAAAGGTATGTGTGGAGACCAGTCCATTTCATCGCTACAGGTAAGAGAATTGACCCTACTAGCACACCTGGCCACATCACCCATGACGTGGCAATTAATACCAGCACACCTCTATCCACAAATAGAGCCAAACGACAAAATTTTGAAATTTCTCGCTACAGGCAGAACCTAAAAGGGCAATGAACGATACTCCACCCGAACATCATTTTGACCTCACAAACATGCTTCAATCAACCATATCCGACCCTGAATATATTAATGGACTCGTCCAGGCCCTAATCAAGTCGGTCGCTACCACAGTAGCACAGGTTATTCAGACCACACTCAAAGCGATTTAAAATCTACTATACATGAATGTGTACCGGCCGCTATTGGTGACAAAGTTGAGAGCTTGATAACCAGTACTACTACCAGGTTACTTGACGAGAAACTCTCGACACAGGCCAATGAAATAAAACTGCTCCGTGAACGAGAAACGCAACTAGAGGACAAGGTCGTTAATCCTGACGACACACTAGACGAACATAATCAGTATTCACGACGTACGTGTTTGAAATTTATAAACATTCCTGTCCCAAGTTTTGAAAGTAGCCAGTCTTTCGACCCATTACCGGTAATTCTTGACATCTGTAATAAAACTCTAAAAGTAGACATTACACAACAATCCATTTCTAGGTGCCACATTCTTGGTCCAATTAAAGACGGCAAAGCAACGGCTATCATATACGTTTCGTGCGTTACTAATGACCGCCAACGTGTGTTTGACCAAAAATGTGCACTAAGAGGCAATCGAAATGGAACTATGATTGTTGAATCATTGACAAAGAGAAGACAACTTATTATCAACGAGCTCAACAAACTACGTCATAGTAACACACTTTTCTCATTTTGGACACGTGACGGACGAATCTTTCTTAAAAAAACGTGAGACGTCAAACAAAGAGCGTATCTGCACATTTAGTGACATAACCAAATTGTTTCCTGGATACACCTACACGCCAAGAAACACTTCTCCATACGCGTCCGCGGTAAAGTGCTAACTTTACTGACAAGCGGCGACGTTAACGTTATAGACAGTGGCTGTATTCTGATCCACGTGATCATAATTATATACGTTGTGTATATATATACTTGTTCAAAATTTGCATTTTGTTGTTATTTTGAAGATGATATAATCATTGCAATGGAATATATTTCAATCATATACATAATTTGAATTTCATTTACATAGTAATAATTGTCAATACATAACCCTTTCCACTCGTGTACCCGTTTTTGCGAACGCTCACTGTATAAATGTTACATTCGTAGTCCCTTGTGTACTAACAAAGGAACCCAATGTACCATTTGCTGCACTTATAAAGTACATGTATACAGTGCCTACCAGAAGTGAATCTTGTCCTCAAATAAGCAGAATCAACTTCTGGCCATATTGAACACGTGCAGATGTTCCCGTGCGTGTGACGTTTCGCGCTTGCGGGTATACTATTTGTGTGTAACTATTTGTCACTTTGTGTCTGAATACACGAATTGAAACTTTAGCAAACGATGTCAGTGCAACTGGTATTATATGAGCTGTCGTGTTGACTTTACATTGTGTCATTTTTGTTACTGAGCAGTGATGAATCTAAAACCCATGCCTACGGAGCCCCCGAAGGGACATGGTAAAACATTTACTAAACCGTGCGCACGGATTACCAAACCGTGCACACGGATTACCAACCCGTGCACACGGATTACCAACCCGTGCACACGGATTACCAACCCGTGCGCACGGATTACCAATCCGTGCACACGGATTAACAAACCGTGCGCACGGATTAACAAACCGTGCACACGGATTATTAAACCGTGCACACGGATTATTAAACCGTGCACACGGATTAACAAACCGTGCACACGGATTGACAAACCGTGCGCACGGATTACCAAACCGTGCGCACGGATTACCAAACCGTGCGCACGGATTAACAAACCGTGCGCAAGAATTAACAAACCGTGCGCACGGATTACCAAAACGCCGGGTGTATACCAGGAGTTATCTTTCTGTTCTCATTAGTTCTTACCCAATATATGATAGCCAATTCCTACCGATCTACGGGAAGCCTACATTACGTAAGTATCGCGAACTTGACATAACTAACAAGGCAGATATGAAGATCTACTCAAAGAAATTATTGATCCATTATTTGTTATTGATTAGCACCAAAATGTCCAAACATTTAGTGCTATTTATTGCATACAGTTTGTAAATTTATAAACGGGAGCACTTTGGTCTGCCATTTCTCATTTAAATTCGTTTACATGTGTATAACTCATCGCCCCTCCTCATTGGCTGATACTCTATATAGTAAGTGTGTTAGTATATTTCACCAACTGTGCATTATTGTATCGTTTCCCTCCGTGTTGTTTACATCTTATGTCAACTTATCACAAAACGCAGCGACACTATGAAAACAGACAGCAATTTACTCCCTCCTTTTGTCCATAAATTATCCGTGACATTTGGAGAAATTGGGTCGGTAAGGGTAAACTGCCCCGCCCATATTGACATTGGTGAGACAAATCTCGTCAAAGTTTTGATAGCATAGATGACACTGATGATTTTGTAACGGGTGTATCACCTAAACTTCCACTCTATAAGTGGTCTCTGTCAGGTTTTTGAGATATTTTTTAACACTGGTCACCTTTGACTATATGGTGAATGCAGATTGCCATACACCGATTTTATAAGGGAGAGAAATCAGCACGATCCTATTCAACCCCGTTACGTAGTATTGGTGCAAGTCTGCCCCCGATCAATGCCACTCACCCTAGTCATTAGACCCCCGGAAAGGTTCAGGCAATATTTCAGAAACCTCACAGACACCTAGCTTTTTTTACCAGTCCATATTTCGGACCTAGATATATCGCATCACCGATCCCCCCCGAATATTTGTCTGGGAATTTCAACTTTATGCTTTCTCAACTGTCACTACATATGGTGATGTAAATGTACAAGAAGAGAAATTCATAGAGAACCAAAATATCGTGCAATGCACTCAGACTATCTGGTATGAAATGTACAGCCCAGGCAAAATTTTGTAAACGTTTTGTGATGTATTGACATTTTACACAGTGAAGGTCATCGTGAACTAATCATATTAGTGTACCTCATCTTTATAACCACGTGTCTGATTAGATGATACTGGTGACATGACAAAAAAAAATTCAATTTCAAATTAAGATATATGTCGACGATGAACTGTATATGAATATCAAGAAATCCATTGACCACATCGTTCCTATATACCCTCCAGTACTTGAAATCAAGGATACCACAGACTCTTCAACTTCAGACGCTTTTTGCAATCTTCACTTGCGACATGACCAAAGGGGACGGCAGACTTCTAAGCTGTATGATAAACGGAAGGATTTCACTTTCCTATCGTGGACTTTCCCTTTCTCGATAGGAACATTTCTGCTTCCCCATCTACGGTGTTTACAATTTACATGGCTTGTACACTTCCGGTTATCAAAAGCAGAAGCTTGTAGCGCTCTTATATATATCACTTAACCTGCCAAAATATGCCATTTGAAGCCATTGTCAGGTATGTATCTATGAATCTAGATAGTTGTTACAAGTGCTGAACTTTAATTGATAAAAGTACATTCTGACAAGTTGTTCCTGATTTGGGGCTTGTGCAAGTCTATGTATTAACGTTTTGTTAAAGAATATAGTCCTTCGTTGAAAACAATCATACAGTATGATGGTGTACGCTGATAGTTCAATTTTCTGACACGTCATCGCGGAAGAATAATGTCTAGACGCGGTTCGCAGGCTCAGCTGCGAGACTATTATAGCCATCTTTTTACTAGCTCGAAGTTGATCATGAGAGTCGCTAAATTTCGAGCTTATATATATCTTCTTGAATTTGAAGCTGCAGTAATCGAATGTTGAATTAGACAGGAAACCAGGCGTGACTTGAAAGGAAGAAACAATTTGACATGGTAGTTTGCTGTTCGACTGCATTTCATATATGACGTGACCACATGGATGTGTGATCCACGTTGTTTTCGATTTGTACCGGGGGTTGACACCGACACAAGAGGCAGAATGGGTAGTTAGAGGGGATGGATAATTTCTAGGGCAGTAAATGAATTGTCTCTACCGCTAGCAACATCTGATAATATTTTGCTGATTGGTTGTTTTTGGTTGTTTAAACAATTTCTTGTGTTGCTTCAATAAAAATGTAAATTTAAATATGCAAATAGTTACATTTGTATCTCCCTTAGCAAAACCTGAAAATATGTATTCATACGCACAGACGATGTTAATCTGATCATTTTCATCGGCAAATGAAACAGGTAACATTTGGTAATTATTTTAAGTCTAACTTGAGTGTAGTTGATTTAGCAAATTTTTATGAGTATAAGCTTGATACGGATTGTATTAATTCTTAATAGTTGTATATAATGTCAAATATTAACAATGAAAGACGCTTAATACAATGTATATTGATAATGGAAATTTGATGTATACATATATGGGTACACTATAATTAGGGTACGTAATATAGTTAGATATAACTGTTTATGTCGTTACAGCTCTATCCCATGTTAGTGTGAGGGCAGATAGACATTGGCGATCTATAGCATACACAAGTAACCATAGTGACCAGTCCTATGTGGGCAACTATTTAAAAGATGTCCTATGCGGGCAACTGTATGTATACATGTATTGACGTAGTCCTGTGTAGGCAAGATGAACTGTCAAAGATGTTACCCCCAGGGTCAATTAAGCTGTCTAGAGCTGTTGTGCAGTACCTTAGGGTTTGTATTTTGTTTAATCTGCATATATGAATGTGCATGTGTATGATAGATGTGAGACAGTTGTACAATAAGTATATATATGTGTGTGTATAAATAGTGTAATAAAGTTATGTATATAGTGTTTGTTCCATTCTTGAATTCAGCGATGCTAGTCCAGGTTACAATGGTTTGCCCTAGTTTTTATTGATTATGATTTGTTGACACTTTGGTATTTCAACAAGGCAGTACTGTATACGATTCCCTGTGGTAGATCAATAGGTTAAAATTTGTTAAAATAGTTTCTACTATTGCTATTGCATATTGCAGAGACGGGCAATATCGGAGTCCTTATGCAGTTTTTGACCAGTTTGTTGTTTTCTTGTGTAAAAGGGCGTATCCATATAGTTTCTTTTTACAAATCGAAAGATGATTTTATTATCTCTGTCCCTGTATAGCTTAAAAAAAACACACAAAAAAACTCGACAATTTCAGAACTTCTTATACAGAAGATATTTTCCCTGCTGTGGGGAAACAGTAAAGACAGCTTCAGTACTTGCAGTCATAAAATTCCTTCAAACCTAATCAAACTAGAGAAATCATTGTACTGACATGTTTTTTATGGGCACAATGTTTGGGTAGTACGTTCTGTATCATGATATTTCAAGCTACATTGGGAACCAAACGAGACGCCTTAAGCTAATCTTATGATTACATTATCAGCAGGGCCCCGGTTTCATGAACGTTCCTTAAGTTTAAATAGATCCTCTGTTAAGTTAAGGAGCGATCATGAAACACATTTTTTAGAAAAACTTATCTTTGGAATTCCTTGGCGATTTTCAGTTAAGGAAAGATTTTAATTAAGGAAAGTGATTTGGATAAAACTTTATATGAGGGGGTCGATTTAATTTACATATTTTTAGTTAAACCTAAGTTTCAATTTTTCTATTACCATTGACTATGTTTTACTTTTTTATGTTTATGATAGAATGGAATCAACAGTCCCTGCAGGTAGGGCGTAAAAATTGTACCTGATGCCCCCATTGCATGATCGTAAGAGGCGAAATATTTGGGATCTTATCTTTTCTCTTCTTTCTAAACAACTTTCTTCTTCCTTATGTCTCCCTTGACAATGCCTCACTTTTGGCCTTTAGTTGAGCGTTCGCCCCTGTGAGTAAGGCTTTGGGTTCTGTCCCCTGGCCGAGAGTTTCTACTCTTGCTTAACGCTCAGCAATTTAGGAGTGGGGCAACTGCTTCGCCCGTTGTCAGTTTATGACAGACCGGGTGGGGTGTCCTGCTGGGTGTCTTCGGCAGTATGTTTCAGTGAGGTTGCACTATAAAGTCGACATCAGTTCCGCGCTATCACAAGGAGACAAATATGGCAAGGCAACTTAACATTTATTCGAGGAGCAATGTCGATCCTGTATTTCAAAAAAATATATAAGATATCTTATATAGCATATGGGATATCTTATATACTATATAAGATATCTTATATCGTATATAAGATATCTCATTTATTTTCTATATAAGATATCTTATATAATATATAAGATATCTCATATAGCTATATAAGATATCTTATATAATTAAAATCTCGTTACTAAATAAGAAATCTTATATAGGAACGAGATTTTAACAAAATGTCGAAAATGAAGTCTCCCCGTCCGGAATATCTCGAGGATCTACGTAGGGACATATAAGATATCTTATATAGAATATATGATATCTTATATACTTATATAAGATATCTCATTTAATTTCTATATGAGATATCTCATATAGAATAGAAGATATCTTATATAATTGAAATCTCGTTACTATATAAAATATCAGATATAGAATGAGATTTCGTGTCATTAAAAACCAGAAACTAATTTCTCCCTCGAGAATCATTCGGAGCACATTCAGGATTGCATTGGGCGCAATGGCGGAGAGGGATGGTACGGATGCTGTATTTTCCCTAGGCCTA
>NW_018403516.1:36323-40151 GCF_002113885.1 Mizuhopecten yessoensis | reverse complement strand
GGATCTCAACTGTTTCCAAGCTGTGACTAAGAAACTAGGTCCCGAGGGGTTAGGTCAGACCCCAGGGTCTATTCTAATATCATGACTACAATCGTCTCTTTATGCCCAGCATTTGCATATATAGTTTTGGGGTGGGGATCTTAACCGTTTCAAAGTTATGACCTAGGGATTATGTCTCCAAGGGTGGGGTCAGACCCTAGGGCCATCCTAGAAGAAAATGTACATTCTTTTCTCTATACTCAGCAATTGAATATGGTGATACGTTTGGGATCTCAGCCATTTTCAAGTAATTAAATTGTTTTGGCCCAACCCCCTAGCCAGGTGGGTCAACCCGAACATTTACACAATTTTGAATCCCTGCCTTCCATGAATGCTTCCAGTCAAATATGGTTGATATCCATCACTTAGTTCTACGAAAGAACTAATTTATAGCAATTTAGCCAAATTGCCCCCTTTTTGCCCATCCCTCAGCTCCCTGTAGGGTCAGCCTCGCCATTTGTACAATTTTGAATTCCCACCGCCTAGGGAGGCTTCAAGTCAAATATGGTTGATATCCATCTCTTGGTTCCAGAGAAGTCGCTTAAAGCAATATAGCCAAATAACACTTTTGGCCCCGTCCCTATGCCCCCTGGGGGGTCAGCCCCATCATTTGTACAATTTTGAATCCCTGACTCCCATGAATGTTTTTGATCACATATGATCGATATCCAGTGTATAGTTCTACAAAAGAAGTTGTTTGTAGCAATATAGCCAAATTGACCACTTTTGGCCCCGCCTCTCAACCCTTGGGGGGTCAGCCGCACCATTTGTACAATTTTGTATCCCCACCACCTAGGGATGATTCCAGTCAAATTTAGTTGAATTCCAATTAGTGGTTAAGAAGAAGAAGTCGTTTAAAGAATTGTTGACGGACGGACGGACGACGGACGGACGACGGACGCTGCGGTATGGCATAAGCTCACCTTGGTCCTTCGGACCAGGTGAGCTAATAAAAAGTATCGAACTGTATTCGTTTTCTCAAACTTAGATGACGTTCCTCTCACAAGCGAATGACGTAACAATCAATACCTGCTCCCAAGAGAAGATAACTCTGCAATACGCAAAGACGGAATATATAAAGCCATATTACATCTTTGCATTTGCAGAGTTATCTTCTCTTGGGAGCAGGTATTGATTGTTACATCATTGGTCTGTGTGAGAAAATTACGTCGTTTTCGCAAAAATTGATGACGTTCCTCTCACAAACAAGTGACGTAACAATTAAAACCTGCTACCAAGAGAAGATAACTCTGCAATACGCAAAGACGGAATAACGTATATGCTACAATATAAGGTTTTCTGGATCGGGATATGTTACGCTTATTTCACGGTTCAGTGAGATCATACATGTCTTCAAAGTGCAACAGGAGAGATTCAAATACTCAGCCGGACTGGGATTCGAACCCGGGATCTGCCGAGTTTTAGACGGATGCACTACCAATGGAGCTGGTCGCCAGCGATCGACTACATGATTCTCTCTCCTTTATCTAAGTCTTCGCCCCTGACGACAACGCCATTTACAACACAGCACCACTGAACAGGAGGATAGCAGTGCAGTGCACGGCTAAACTGGCTTCGAACCCGGGACCCTTAGACTCTAAACCGACGCTCTACCAGTTGAGCTACAATGGTCTGTATTCATGGAACCGTCCTCATGCTTTAGCATTTACTTTGTGCTCTAGCCTTATTCCTTGTTCTTTTTTTTAATTAATAAAATCAAAATTGTCAGTGATTTGTAAAAAAAAAATATGAAAAGACTTAAGACAACTACGGTTTTCAATGTTAACAGGTTTTCAATGTTTACACTTGACTTTTTACCGTTGACATAATTTAAGCGAGTAACAAGAAAGCTGGTTTGAGCTCAGAATCCATGCTTGAGCATGAAAACGGTTTCATGAATACGCGCACTATTCACTATTCGCCGCCAATCGACTCAGTCCAGTTCTGCAACCGTAGCTATATACACGAAACACCGTGTACAGAAAGATACGTGGGTGTAAAATAAACAATAGTGGCTTATTTATGAATTATTCCATCGGGCCAATAGCAGAGCAATTCGTCGATGCGCGTATACAACTACAACAAATAAGTGAAAAATTATCAAATGACTAATCCGACTATTACATTTAAAAAAAAAATAAGACGCTATAAAAAAATATATATATGAAGTGATGTTTACTGTATAATTTCCAGTTATACTCATATATCGAAATAGATTCATTGGACTATGTTAACCTCGCAAAGAAGCTACCATATTAATCACTGTTACCCGCTCCGTCCTTTTTTCCCTTTGTAAAGCATTTTAACCATTCGTCGTAGGTTAATATACGAAATGAACTTCATTTAGACGGCGTATACGGTATTATGTTTATGGATCGCTGACGCCCTTCATAGATTATGGTCATTGCCAACTGTGTTCCTAATTGCAGGTGTGGACAAGGAGGCAGAAATTCATTTTTTTTCATATTTAAATTCAACGAAAAAGAGTTCATAGCATACCGCACCAAAACGACGTAGTCAAAAGTATACATTGAAATTCAACAGAACTACGCCCGTTGAGATTGGACAAACACATTTTTGCTCTTCTTTCTCTGCATATAAAAGACATAGAATGTACCATGCAGAACATGTGGGATAACACGTTTTTTTACTGCTATGTTTACATTATGTTCCCGGCGGCCAAGCCAATCATGTTTTAGGCCACCGTGGATAAAACCATCCTCAATATCCAGGGGTTACGTTCACTTTCGTTCTCTGCACAAGTGAGCGTAACCCTTGGATATCGAGGATGGGACAAAACGGGATGGACGCGAGACAACGCTTGGGGACGGGATGGGCAAACGTGACAGACCGTGATTGCCTTAAATGCTGGGCAAGATTTTTAAACTTTCAAAGATGATAAACCTATAGTAGGCCGTTTTAAAACGGGGTGAACGCAACAAAACGTGACAGCACGTAATAGGCCGTAACAAAACTTGGAGGCAGGTGCAAATGACATGCTCGTGCAGGTGACATGCTCGACCACGTGGGTTTTCTCCGGGTACTTCGGTTTCCTCCCACACTAAGACCCCTCCCCCGCGCGCTAACATCCGGGCCAACAAGAGTGATTAATATTAGTTGTAATAAATTGTTTCATAATTGTTGTAAAATAAATAAAGTTTATATATATATAATATAACTTCGAGGCGGTCCGTAGTGGGACGGGAAGCATGTGTATTCCTCGGCATCTCACGGTCCTTTCAAGTTTTGTCACGTTCTGTCGCGTTTAGTGCGCGTTTTGTCACGGTTGCTTCACGGTTGCTGCGCGTTTTGCCCCGCTTTGTCACGCTTTGTCACGGTTCTCAAGGCAAGCTGGGTGTATGGTAGCCGTTTCGTCGCGTTCAATCACGGCGCGTCCCGGTGTGTAACGGTTTACGGGCCAGTCGCGCTACGGCGTGTTGCGTTCTACTACGTCTGACACGGCCTGCGCGGTCTGGAAAGGAGTATATTTAAGCCGGGCCCGGCAGGAGAGCTTCATTCGAGTCTCAGGATACAATGCTTGCTATTGCTTGGGATGCCTTCTTTTTACACCGTGGGCATAAACGTGCTCCAAAGTAGCCCGAGTTTCTGGTACACCAGACATCCATCTGTCAAAATGTCTAAGTCTGGTGTCAGGGCCAGAGGAAACTCGGGCTAACGGCGCACTACGTTTCGGGCATACGGGGCTGCCATGTCCGCCGGGAATATAATGTAACCAAGCATTAAAACTAGAAAGTTGTTTAAACACTTTTTTCCGTTGTGACTTTTTTT
>NW_018403516.1:19421-36129 GCF_002113885.1 Mizuhopecten yessoensis | reverse complement strand
AAAAAAACGGCATTGAAAAGACTTAAAATGTAAACTCCTGGTCAGCGAAAAAACGAGAGGATTTCCCAATTAGGATGCATATGTAATCAATGAACTTACGTTACGTTAATGATGGCATACTACAGAAAATATTTGTAACTAATTGGATTAGCTGGAAAGCCATATACAACTACATGTAACACCTGTGTTTCATGCAACCGCAATATCTATTTTAGGTGGGAGCAAAAATATCATTCCACACTTTTGAAAGTAAAAAATAACATGCTTATTCTTAAGAGTTTTAATCTCACAATTTATTATCAAATTCATATTACGACGACTTTTTACAATAAAGTTTAAAAGACATTTTGATGAAATTCTCTCTGCCAGTATCTATGTCATTTATGAAAATTAAGAGACTTACGTGTGGAGCTTTTATTATCTTAAAGCCTCTTAGGAAAATTCGCATACTATATGGAAGGAATATCAAAACGTCAACAAATTCATAACGTGATATATTGAGCTCGTGTACATCAACACCTTGCGGAGGTAAGGGTGATTAGATGTTAACCAAATTGAGTGAACAACACAATACTGTGTTCTGGCGGAAAAACAGGAATGACAAACTTACCTGTTTAAGAACCATAAAGTAAACAGCTACTGGTTCTTATCTCCACTGTACTTGACTTCTTCTTGTAAACATCAAAAGAAATCGATCCGATATTGGATGTATCCCCCCACCAACATCCATTACTTTGATAGAATAATGTGAAATAGGAACACTTTACAAACTTTTGGTAACCTGTGCGAACGGATAAGTAACTCGTGCGCACGAATTAGTAACTCGTGCGCACGGTTTAGTAATCCGTAAGCACTGTTTGTCAATTCGTGCGCACGGTTTGTCAATCCGTGCGCACGGTTTGGTAATCCGTGTGCACGGTTTGGTAATCCGTGCGCACGATTTAGTAAATGTTTTACCATGTCCCTTCGGGGGCTCCGTACATGCCCCAATAGTCTGAAAGATAATTGTATATTAGTTACTGGTAATTCCCACCGAATACAAACCACTTCCCCGTCCATGTAAACCCTGTGATACCAGAACTGTTACAGTTTAAACAATAATAAAGAGGAAATAAATGACATGAGCTGATTGTCACACACTTATGATTGATAACAATATTGGTGGTGTTATAGGAAGATCATATTTTTCAACAAATGTCGGGGAAATCTTAAAATACACTTTTCTTGAAATCGCGTATATATTTTTTTTTTCTTGCACGTATATTTTCTATTCATTATTACTCATTTTCTTGACATGTGAAGGCTAAACTCACAGGGGCCTGTGCGTTTTTGCAGCTGTATTTGGACCTGGGCTGTGGTGTTCGGAGCGGGTCCGGGTGAGACTGCGACTGTTTCGCAGGTCCCTGTGATATGACATACCATGTAACCGGTTCACTGTTGGTTGATGTGTGACTTAGCGCCGGTATAACATGAAAAAGTGACCCGCGTAGAAAACCTTCCCGGGGGTCATTTTTCAACGATAGAAATCTTACCCGGGGTCATTTCTCTACGTAGAAATCCTACCCGGGCAGCCGTAGAGAACATACCCCCTAACTATATATTTTTACTTCGTCCTGTGAAAGAGTGACCCCGTAGAAAAGTGACCCGGATCCTAGGAAAAGGAAACATCAACCTCTATGCACGATCATATACCAATGATAATGATTGCTCTCCTCTAGAGCATCTAATCCGCCCGGCCATCCGCTCAAAGGTCAAGGTCGAAATTACCTTAAAATAGAAAGGGCCTGTTTCCAGTAATGTTAATTCTCCATAGGAGCCTGCCCCCGTATAATTTCTTATCTAGCTCAACTACTGTTTTTTTCTTTTCCGAAGAATAATTTTACACCTTTCCGACACCCAGATTTCATAATTTCAGTGAAAATGTATTTTTATAAACTTGTCAATTTCAGCATCAAAGACATAAGTTCGTAAATAAAAGAAGGTTATCTCGAAATTGTAATTCGCAACATAGTATAAATTTCTTTTGATAAATATTTCCAAAACATCGTGTTTATTCATAAAACACAAAAAAAAAATTCTCGCATCAAAATGCACTTGCAGAGACACAATTATGAAGAAAAATGCCATAAAATTGCAATTTTCTCCCGTTATATAGTTTTGGATGCAAATTTCCATCAGAAAATCGGATAGAGCTTTACTTGTTTCATATGTGTACCAAAAATCAGCTAATTCCATGTGGTGGAACGTTCTCATATCGCCGCCTGAATGTGGTTGTAAATTGAAAGAAAAGGGGAAATGAGTAACAACCTTGTCTGAAACCCTATTATATAGCTTATTATATACAAACTTTTATATTGAATATCAGAGCGGATATTTTCATGACAGTTTTATGATGTGTAACGACTAAATAAACAGTATCGATATAAAGATTTACACTGAGGACACCCTGATACATGAATACTGTTCTATCTCAAGTTGTCCTCTTCTGAATTTTCTGATCGTGTGGCCTTGTACATTTATCCGTATCTTCTTGTCTTTGTCTATACGTTTACGGAATCATTGACTCGACGCTAGCTATTCTTGTCTCACTTTCCTTGTTTTATTGTCCCATCTCCAAAGCGTTGTGGCTCTGTCAGGGTTGGGACCCTGACTTGTCTCACTTTCTTTGTGCCTGCCGACCACGCCACATCGAATAGATAGATTATCCATATGAAATACTTTATTTTGTTCTAAGTAATCAATCAATTCTGCGCTTCTTGGAGGTATTGAATGTGATTTATTATATTGTCTTGTTATTTTGTGTAATTAGTTGTTCGTTATTTATCACACATTTTCGCATAATTGTACCAAACTACTAAGTATTAGCTGTTTACAGCAATCATCGGTGGCTTGCTATTTTGTTACTTTATCGACGCTTCATAAACCAATCGTTATTGTTTCAAGATGGAGGGTAAATGTGTTGGAGAAGGGTGTCAAGTATACTTCAAGAAACGTAGTGGCAATAAGAACAGAAGTGCACGCAATGTAAATAGTCCACAATATAAATGGCTCCTAGATACGCTGGTGCAACAAGGATTGATGTCAGCAAAGGAACAAGCACTTATTTGCCAGAAGTGCTACATGAAGTATCTTCGGAACAAAAATCAGCCTGAACCTGAACCCGAGCAGAACCAGGAAATAGAGGAAGAAGACGACTCCCCGTCCCATATCCTGCCGTTGCTGACCCTTCATGATCTTTTGAATGGATCATCTTCACACAAAAAATGCTGTCTCTGTCTTGTTACCTTTGCAAGAAATGGAACAAAATCATCAGTCTTACCAAAACGTGCAAGACATCACCTGATCTATTCACACAAACTGTGGTGTCCCACCTCATCCCGCGTCTGCTCCATTCACCTTATTGGTAACGACTTAGATCCGTCTACAGAGGTTGTCCTTGATGGTAGAGGTTCCTTGGAATCTCAGTTACCATCAAAATCGTCCGAAATCATTAATGACCTCCTAGAGGTGTCGCACGTCCTTTCACAGAACCAGTCTGCGTTTACAATAAGCTTTTCTTCTCTTGATGACTCGGCATGCATGGCCTGGACAGGTTGGTCCAAAGATCAGTTCCTCGAAATCCACTCGCACTGTTCCCCATATCTTTCATCTGGTATATATACCAAGACTACACACGATGCTCTATTACTGTTCTGGGTAAAACTGAAAACCGACATTTCCTGGAGTCAGTGTTCTTCTCTTTTTGGAATTTCCAAGTCAAGTGTGTCCAAAACTTTCCACTCCATAGTACAGGCATTAGACACATCGATAGTCCCACAATTTCTAGGTCCGGATCACTTGACAAGAGAACAGTTGCTCGGGCACAATACTGTCTTTTCAGAAGCATTTTTTGGAGATAAAGCCACTGCCATATTAGATGGCACCTATATTTATATCCAGAAAAGCTCCGACCACAAGCTCCAGAGAATGTCCTACTGTGGCCAGAAGAAGAGAAACTATCTCAAATTCATGAGCATCGCCTTACCAGATGGCTACATTCTGGACACAGTAGGACCATTCACTGGCAGCGAAAATGATGCTACAATTACAAAAAAAGTCATGGACAAGCTAGTTACTTGGCTACAACCAGACGACAACGTTGTCGTTGACCGAGGTTTTAGAGATGTCCTACCAGTTCTCGAAGCCTCTGGCCTCAATGCTAGCATGCCGTCATACCTGAAACCCGGTCAAAGTCAACATTCTGACGTCCAAGCAAATCTTGACAGAACTATCACCAAATCGAGGTGGATTGTGGAATCCTATCATGGTCGTCTGAAACACTGGACGTTCTTCCGAACGCAATTGGTGTCTAACAGCTTTATCAATGTCATCGAGGCTTTGCTTCGAACCGTCACAGCCTGTCTGAATGGTATTAGAGGACCGATCTACCAGAGATCTCCAGAGAGAGATGCCAAAGATAGGCTAATGGCTGAACGTATGAAGGACCGTTTGACAACACCGAATGGTTTAGCTCAGAGAGTCAAGACAGATCCGGATCTATCTAGACGGGCAAGGTCCGAGTTTGTCAAGATGGATGCATCTTCCGTACTGTTTCCCCGTCTCGATCTTGATTACTTGAGAACCATTACGTGTGGAACGTATCAGATATCTCTGGCTCCTGGTTACATCGCCGAACATTTAAGTGATGACGGAGACTATGAGGTGTGGCTTTACCAGCACTCCCCAGACCTTCTCCGATGTCAAATACATTCTCGACACAAAAGCCAAACGAAATATAACGTTTGGATACGGTTCACCGTTTCACCCGATGTTGAGGCCCCAATAAAGGACTACTACTGCCAGTGCCCAGTTGGAGAGAGAACGATGGGAATGTGTGCGCACATCTCCAGTATCTTGTACTACCTTGGGTATTACAGGACGCTGGAAAACCCTCGACCATTACAACCACAGGTAAAGAAATTCCGACAAAACTTGAAATAGTTTTCCATGCGGCAACGGAGTGCATATGTCGAAAGTATGTTTGGGGCTCGATATGAAAGATCCCCGTTACCATGTGACTAACCAAACTTATAAATATAGGTATTATACAATCGCCCGTAGCTATGAACACTCCCGTAAATGCGAAAACCAACCAAAATCATAAGGAACACGTTTTGTTTGTTGTTCTGTCTATTTGTCAGCCAATGTCTTCAACCACGGGGACTTGTGAAGTAGCCATCTTGGATTTTTTTTATGAAAAAGTGTTTCTCTCACTTTTTTTCATATCTGTGTACATATTCTCAACATACCGAGCAAATACTCTCGTTTTTTTGTTAATTATCTAAAGAAAGTCGAAAATCGGCAATTCAACCATAGGCTAATTCAACCCAACATTTGAAAATGTTCCACCACTTACATTTTGATGATTTTTCCTCTCATCAATAGCATATTACGTACTGTTTAATAGGATAAAAATTGGTTTGCATCCAACGCCCATAAAAGGGTGTATTCTCTAAAAAACACAGTTTTTGTGTCTAAAATGTTATCATCGAAAATGGCATTTTTGAGATTGTTTCTTCCATAAAACAGCCAAATGGCGCGATGGAAACATGATTTTTTGTCACAATCATGCCATGAATGTATTCTTTACGGTGACCATCATTTGATTAGATTTTCATTAATATTTTACATAACATGCACATTTTATCAACACTTAGACAGCTTCTGAAAGGTACAACTTTGAGGAGCCATAAAAAACAAACCAAGTGACCTAAATCTTTATACTTTATAGATTTGTGACCACAACGGCATGGGCAATGCACCACCAACAGGAAATTTGAATCAGAGAAGGGGCCGTTTTGGAAACCGGCCCTTTACCGAAAAATCTGGTCTTCAAGCTGCATATCTATAAATTTCGATGGATTTTTTCGGGACAAGTTTGAATAAGACTGGGGTAGGTCAAAAGTTAAGGTCACCGATATCGATACTACAAATGGAAGCTCAACGGATATTGTTGGTATCATTTATGCAACTGTATATTTCAATGTTTACTTTACAGGGAATATTAATTTGTTTGTCTTGTATAAATGTTGAATACTTGCTGACAGAAGCAGTTCAGTAAATGGGAGACATTTCACCATGCACATGATAACGAATTTATGACCTTTGAAACGACTGACATGCTAAAATCTCGCATTATGAAAACTCACAATTAACAACAATACGAACGATCTTTATTCAACAATATTGGTTATTTATTACGTTCTGACAAGAAGAGTATCTCATAGGCCTTGATTGGTACAGAGCAAGTGTCGGCGAGATAAGAACAGTTTAAAAACACATTTAAGCGGAAGAAAAAATTGTAAGGAAAACAGCACTGCGTGTGTAATGACAAGAATCGGGCAATCTGAATGTCATTTATGTTTCCTGTTTCATGAAAACACTATCACGTTAAATACTGACGTGCTAAAAAATCCTTCAATGCGTTCATGAAACAACATTTCAACCAGTTAATCATCATGTTACAATAACGTTATCACATTTACGTGTTACGCAGCACAAAGTAAATAGTATTTTACCACGTCAGCTTTTAGCATGATTGACCATCTAATTAATTGTTCGTTGTCATCATGGAAAAAATATATGATTCAAAATATACCTTTTTTTTTGGCTTGGTCATTTTAAAGCGATCTAGTGTACATTTAACGGAAATGAACTACACTCGAGTTCTTTAAATACGTTGAAGGGATGATGGTAAATAAGTGGCATTGATATGAACAACTTATCTTGTGTAATACGAGTATGTCATAAACATCATAACACAACCGTGGACTAACACTACTGTCTTTGCTAGATTTCGATACATGAGTAGTGACTTGTAGATTTTCTGATAATGTTCGAAATGTATTAAACTCGTTCAATAATTTTATATGCCACTAGGCTAAATGCTCGTGTTATATGCAATTATTGAACCCGTTTGATACATTCAGTAGTACATTGAAAGTATTACTAGATCATCTTTTTATTGAAATAGTTTAATAGTTGTGTATGCCTCTTGCCTCTGGGCAAGTGACATATCAAATTATTTAAGGTTTCATAATATCTTAAAAGTTACATTGGCACAAGTCTAAGATTCGATCATACACATTTCTCTTGTCTGTAATACGTTAGCATTTAACGATATAGTTGATCGTGTTTCTGACATGAACGACCGGATCTCTTAATTGTATCTAAGCTGGTGAAGATACAAAGTACGTTGAACACGTTTGGGTTAAACTCTTTCGAAACGAATCCTCCGCCAATGTCGTATGGGACATCCGTAAAGCTTAATACAAAGATGTTGGGATCGAAGTCTTAAGACATCAGTATACGTTCGTCATCCATCGTGTGCCTTGGCCAATGCCGTTTTCAGGGATTCTGACGACGCTACGGACCAGTACATCTTGGGGATGTAGCTCTTTAATCTCTTGAATACAAAGCGTTCAACACTGAAAGACAGGTTTATAGTGTGCACATACATTTCGCATGTAAATGCTTCTTTGGGAAACATTTTCACTTTGGAGGCAAGGTTCAAATTCCAACCACTTAAATGAGGCTTTCCGTACCACTTCTTCGATCACCATATTGACAACACACAATACACGTAAATACGAGTTTCAAGTTTGTCAGTCATTGTCCCTTCCTTCTTCGATTTCTCTTTCTGTCCTGTAGCCCTGTAAATTGTTCGTCCTTTCTCTCCGATTTCGGTTCCTCTGGCCACAAGTACTTTAGAAGTCTTGCTCCATTTACCAGTGTTTTCTTATTTGACACCTTATACGTTCCCATGTCTTACACTGCTTCAATTGTGTATGGCCCTGCCGATGTAGGATCAAGTTTTGCTCCCTTTCTGATGGCCTTTCTTGAGCTATGTAGCAGTAAGTTGTCACCAAGCTTTAAAAAAAAACCATTGTCATGATAAAACTTTTGTTTTCGTTGTGCATATTTGATATTCTGAGCTGTCACTTCTCTCGCTTGGGCAAGAGCAACACATGTATCAATTCTTGACTTTTGAGTTTATGTTGGGACTGCTGGTATATCCAGTTCAATAGGCAATCTGGCCTTTCTGCCGTACACCAAAGAGAATGGATCTATCTTCGTTGACACGTGCTCTGATGTTCTTTATGCGAAAAGAGCAAACGGAAGTTGTAAGTCCCAATCATTCTGATTATCATTAACAAATGTTGACAGTTATACGCACAGAGCTCTGTTGAGTCTTTCGATTATTCCCCTAGTCTGTGGGTGAAATGCAGATGCTATTATGTGGTCAATGCCAAACACTTTAAAAAAAAGTATCATTTATGATATGACAGAACTCGCGGCCCTGGTCTGTAATGACAACCCGAGGAACACCATGCGTGCACACAAACTCCACGAGATGTTTCAGGACTCTTTCTGCTGATTTGTCTTTGATTAGCTTCGCATCTATCCATTTCGTTAAATATTCCGTAAATGTCAGTAACGATTTCCTATAAAAATGATGTGTGAAAGGGAGGGTTGGCTGGTATGTTTTCACGGTAGAAAATGTACTCGGGTTATTTTTTTGCCCAGTAAAACAAGAAATTGTACCCGGGTCGTTTTTCCATTGTAGAAATTGTACCCGGGTCGTTTTTCCTTTGTAGAAAACGTACCCGGGTTATATTTTTACGGTAGAAAATGTACTTGGGTCGTTTAAAAGACGTTTTTCGATTGTAGAAAATGTATACAGGTCGTTTTTTCATGGTAGAAAACGTACCGGGTCGTTTTTTCCGTCGTATTAAACGTACCCGTGTCGTTTTTTCCGTCGTATTAAACGTACCCGCGTCGTTTTTTGCATTGTAGAAATTGTACCCGGGTCGTTTTCTCCATTGTAGAAAATGTCCCCGGGTTACTTTTTTACGGTAGAAAATGTCCCCGGGTTGCTTGTTCACGGTAGAAAATGTACCCGGGTCACTTTTTTCATGGTAGAATATGGACCCGGGTCGTTTTTCCATTGTAGGAAATGTACCCGGGTCACATTTTTATGCTAGAAAACGTACCCGGGTCGTTTTTCAATTGTAGAAAATGTACCCGAGTTATTTATTAATTTCATGATAGAAAACGTACACGGGTCGTTTTTCCATTGTAGAAAATGTACCCGGGTCACATTTTCATGGTCGAAATTGTACCCGGGACGTTTCCGATTTCCGATTGTTGGAGAGTCTGCGACAATTTTCTTCTATTCCTTATTTATATAATCAACACCTCATTTGACAAAATAAAGACATAAACTGTCGGTGGTGCCGTGCTAAACACAACATTGTTATGCTCTATACTCACGTTCTGTTTATTCCGAGATGGGCTCCATGTTCCACGTGCACGTTACGAATGATGTAAGATACATATTACTTCCTGCTAACTACTCTCAAAAGTTTTCCTTTCACCTTTTCGACTATCTTTTGATCTTCGCCTTACACAAAAAAATATCGCACGCTTTATTGCATTCTGGCAGGATTTTTTGCACAAAGAAAGTGTTACACAATCGCCGGCCCGCGCTGTACATATTCTCGGGGTCCCGTGCTGTGACATAATTAGGAAGTGCCGTTTTGTCAAACCATGTATCTATATGCAGGGATTATTTTTTTTCATTTCATCATAGATCCGACGGTGTACAGATTATTTAAAACTGAACCCACTCGCTTAATGGAATAAAAAAATAGGTTGAGGCAAAAATTATAAGAACATATTACATAACATCCTTTCAACTGAAAATCTTTATTTTAAACACTACACAAAATTTAGTTCCATAATATGACCCTTTCTTGTATCATAGTTTAAGAAAATCCTTTGCAAATTATTGTAAGGTTCGTTATAGTGGCCATATAATAAAATAACAAAATGTCACAGAAAAAGACCTTTAGAAACCAACCATTTTCATAACACTCTAATATTAAAACACAGAGCATTTTAAACCACATATTTATACATTATTGTAAGAGGACGGGGTCCAAACTTTCTGGGTCATATACTTTTTGTCTTAAAAGGTAAAAATCGCATCGCTATACTCGCCGATGCTTTTTATTTATACTGAAATTTGTTTTAACTGATTAAACTGTTTTTCTATTGAGAACAAATGAATAATACCTAAAAGTGATTCAATTATAAAGCATAATTATACACCAGCAATTTCTTTTTCGGGGGAGGGCTTGTGTGTGAGGGTGTGAGGTTGTGTGTGTGTAACCCGAACAATACACCGGTATTTAGACATAACTTCCAAACATTTGGATTTGGACAGCTCCCTGGATCATCCTGGAATAAAACTAAGCATTCTGGGCGAAAATTCGCTTTTTTACATACGTTGGATCTCACTGGACCAGATTATAGGTACAATTTCAAATTTACATAATGTTACCAAAAAATCATTCGTAGAAATCTGACCCGGATTTCGGGTCATTTTTTCAACGGTTATGGGTAAGTTTTCTACGGAGGCCCGGGTAAGATTTCCACGTGAAATTTGGACCCCGGGTATGTGTTCTACGCGGGTCACTTTTTCATGTTACAACGGTGCTAGGAGATTCCCTATTCCCGATTATATCACTTCCATGTATATTGTCATGTCGTGTTGACCTATATTATATATATATATTGTCATGTGTTGACCTATATTGTATATATATATTGTCATGTCGTGTTGACCTATATTATATATATATATTGTCATGTCGTGTTGACCTATATTATGTATATATATTGTCATGTCGTATTGACCTATATTATATATATATAAATTGTCATGTCGGGATAACCTATATTATATATATATATTGTCATGTCGTGTTGACCTATATTATATATATATATTGTCATGTCGTGTTGACCTATATTATATATATATATTGTCATGTCGTATTGACCTATATTACATATATATATTGTCATGTCGTGTTGACCTATATAATATATATATATTGTCATGTCGTGTTGATCTATATTATATATATATATTGTCATGTCGTGTTGACCTATATAATATTTATATATTGTCATGTGTTGACCTATATTCTATATATATATTGTCCTGTCGTGTTGGTCGATATTATATATATATAAATTGTCATGTCGGGATAACCTATATTGTATATATATATTGTCTTGTCGTGTTGACCTATGTTATATATATATATTGGCATGTCGTGTTGACCCATATTATATATATATTGTCCTGTCGTGTTGGTCGATATTATATATATATAAATTGTCATGTCGGGATATTCTATATTATATATATATAAATTGTCATGTCGGGATAACCTATATTATATATTTATATTGTCATGTCGTGTTTACCTATATTATATATTTATATTGTCATGTCGTGTTGACCTATACTATATATTTACCTCCGAAAAATGACGTCCAATTTAGCCAAATATAAATTATCTACAGAATTTTGTTTGTACAGTAAATGTTTACTAAACGATTTAGGGTTACAAGCACGCATGTGTATGTACGTACATGTGACTCATATACCCGTTCCGTGGACCTGCCTCTACCTATGTGTAATGGGATTGACCCATATCGTATGCGTATAAAATGCTCCACTCAAAGTATAAATGGTGACCCGTGTGAGAACTGACCTATTTTACGGGTCGTATTATACAGTTTATAGTGGTAATACAGTTCTATCCTATTTTATATCTACCGTTTAAGCTGTTCTGACCACGTGCGGGTAGTTCCGTTTACGGACGAGTCTGCCACCCCACAGCAATCTTATGTCTAACCGCTCATATATATGTATACATGAGTACCTACAAATGGATACATATATATGTACCACGGTGGGGCGATGTACAATCTGAAGCGGTACGCCGTTTTTAGACTGTCCAAAGCTTAAACGGTGGATATAAAATAGGATAGAACTGTATTACCCCTATCAACTGTATAATACGACCCGTAAAATAGGTCCTCTCGCTCATTCGGCGTCAAAACCCTACAAGGTTAGTGCGGGTAAAGGAGGGAGGCCAATGGTGCTATATGGACCTATTAGTTAGGTAGGAATAACGGGATAAACGAATAATGAACTAATAATCAATATCTGTTTATCTAACACAGCGAATAGTGTAATAACAAAAAATATCCAATCACTCAAAATAATATACAAAGTAAAATAATCTTACAAAGACTAATAAACATTTATTAAATTCAAAACACCTAAAACATCTCACTTCCGGTTGATGTAAGAAAGCTGCAACGTATGTGTTCTGGCCACGTGCGGGTAGTTCCGTTTACGGACGAGTCTGCCACCCCACAGTAATCTTATGTCTTGCCGATCATATATATGTATACATGAGTACCTACAAATGGATATATATATATATATATGTACCACCTTGGGGCGATGTACAATCTGAAGCGGTACGCCGTTTTCAGACTGTTCAAAGCTTAAACGGTGGATATAAAATAGGATAGAACTGTATTACCACTATCAACTGTATAATACGACCCGTAAAATAGGTCCTCTCGCTCATTCGGCGTCAAACCCTACAAGGTTAGCGCGGGTAAAGGAGGGAGGCCAATGGTGCTATATGGACCTATTAGTTAGGTAGGAATAACGGGATAAACGAATAATGAACTAATAATCAATATCTGTTTATCTAACACAGCGAATAGTGTAATAACAAAAATATCCAATCACTCTAGATAATAAACAAAGCAAGTTAATCTTACAAAAACTAATAAACATTTATTAAATTCAAAACACCTAAAACATCTCACTTCCGGTTGATGTAAGAAAGCTGCAACGTATGTGTTCTGACCACGTGCGGGTAGTTCCGTTTACGGACGAGTCTGCCACCCCACAGTAATCTTATGTCTTGCCGATCATATATATGTATACATGAGTACCTACAAATGGATATATATATATATATATGTACCACCTTGGGGCGATGTACAATCTGAAGCGGTACGCCGTTTTCAGACTGTTCAAAGCTTAAACGGTGGATATAAAATAGGATNCCCCATCCAGGTTATAACACAACTATAACACTAATCACCCACCCCCCACCCTCCACACACCCTCCCCGTTTTTCCTCTTTATCCATACTAATGATCACACTATTCACTAAAATACATAAATGTCGGAACGATGAACAGAAATAAGTAAAAGACAAGTCGAGGTTTATAAGAAAGATGACATTGGTACAAGTATATTCATGTTTATTCTCAGTGACGAATGATGAGGAGAGGAGTACATGGAACGGACAACAAAAAAACAGCACATGCATGACACTAACCACTAATATACAGTCCGTCGGATGGGACTATAAATGGTGACCCGTGTGAGAACTGTCCAATCACGCACGGAAAAAATCCCTCTGGGTTTTCCGAAAAAGAGTAGGCGCTTAAACGCCGACACAGAGGATAGTGAAAATTGTATCCAAAATTTTAGGCCGTTAGAATTAGGGTCACTTTATTAAGACATTTAGATGGACTTCCAAATTTTATACACAAGCCAAATTCATAGAATAGGCAGGGGCTGGTGTGGCTGAAGGCGGCACAGTACCTTACTTCCGGTCCTGACTTGGTGATGCTGTACGATGAGTGTTAGGTTAAGGCATTATTAGGCATAGGAGCCGTCTTACAAAAACTAGACTTATACAGTTAATATATATAGGATAGACGGCCCCTTCTCCAAAATTTCCCCCTCTTCTACTCTTTTACTCCATACATTATCCCTTCTACTCATTTTCCTTTCTGTTCTTCGTCTGCTGGATAACCGAAATACGCGGTAGTGAAGCGGACGTAAAACCTATAATCAATCAATCAATCAGGTCAACACGACAGGTCAAATCGCCCATTTGGCGCACTGCAGGTACTGGCCTCGTCTGTCAATACAACCATAATTTAGTGTGTGTTGACAGACGAGGCTAGTACCTGAGTGCGCACTGATACATGCAGGCTCTCGTGTGCATACTCAAGCTGTTCATACTGTTGTTGTTGTTTTGTGGTTTATTTTTTATTTAATAGTTGTTTAATTGTTAGTTATGATATTCATAAAATAGTTAAAAGTATATGTAACGTACCTGTAAGATAACAATTATTTTTCATTAATAATCTTTTTTTGTGTGTATTGTCTTCTCAAGTCTTTTCCAAAGTAAATTTCCATACAGATCAATATTGGTTATTATTATATTTATTCATCCCGATCCACGTTCCTGTGTCCCCCATCTGTATATACGACCATACCTCTTACTTTTCTGCACTCTTCTCACATACATACCCTTCCCCTCACCCCAATCCCTCTTGTAATGCCTTGTCATCGTCTTCATCCGTTCGATTTGATATCTTTCACATGTATAATATTATTGATCAAGAACTTTTGCTGGATTGTACGTTGTCCTGGTATGGTGGTACCGACTCGCTATTTTATTATTAGTTCATTCTGTTCCGTATTTAACCATTTGGTTATTCGTATATGTGTCACAGAATAGCGATCGGTACCTTTTATTCTAAGGTCTACGGCAGATGTATGATGAAGTCGTTTAAGTTGTTCTCCTTTTGTTTAGGTTCATTTATAAGGGTGTTCGATCTTTGTTGGTATCAAATATCGTGGTTTATTAATCATTTGAACCTTTTAATCTTTTCATGCTTTCGAAATATTGAGTTCACTATAATTTTGTTTTTACTATTATTACAGCATATAGAGATATCGAGTCTCTTAATGCATGGTCCCAAACTTGGTTAGTAACATTCAATCCAGAAAAAACTGAAGTAATTTTTGTTTCAAACTCGGTTGAAATTAATGAAGATTTGGAATTAGAATTTAATGGTGAGTTTTTAAATTTCACTGATCATCATAAACATTTAGGTGTTATTTTTAATTCAAGGGCAAAATGGGGGGATCATATTTGTGCAATATATACTTCAGTTATGAAAAAAGTCAACGTCTTACGTAGACTCAAATACTTTTTGAATCGAGATAATCTTTTAAAGATTTATAAATCTTTTATTTTACCAGTTTTAGAATATGCTTGTAAATTGTGGGATGGTTGTACAACTTATGAAACAGAAATGTTAGAGAAAGCCCAAAGAGAGGCTATTCGTATAATTACTGGACTTCCTTCTTATGCCAGAATCGAAGATTTACTTTTTGAAGCTGGTCTAGAAACTCTTTCGAATCGAAGAAAACGCAGAAAACTTCAACTTTTGTATAAGATGCATAATAAATTAACTCCGGACTATTTAAATGATCTATTGCCGTCTACCGGTGCAGAAAATAACCGCTACACCCTTAGAAACAGGAATGATTATAGAGTTCTTCCTTTCAGGCTTTCTCTAACAAATTCATCTTTTATACCTTCCACTCTTCGCAGTTGGAATTCATTGGACCTTTCAGTACGATCATTGACTTCTTTACATTCTTTTAAAAACCCGTTAACTTCAAACGTACTATCTCCTCCGCCAGTCTTCTTAGGTTTCGGTGAGCGTAAATTAAACATTTTGCATACAAAACTTAGATATCAGTGTAGTCCACTTAAATATGATCTTTATAGGGTTAATCTTGTGGATAGTACAGTTTGTAATTGTGGCCAACCCTGTGAAAATGCCTTAAACTTTTTTATGAGTGCTTACTTTTTAACGACGAAAGACGCATCCTGTTCCAAAATATAAATGCCTTGTATATAAATGACCTATGTATATAAATGACCTAGGTATATAAATGACTTAGGTATATAAATGACCTAGACCTAGGTATATAAATGACTTAGGGATATAAATGACCTAGGTATATAAATGACTAAGGTATATAAATGACCTATGTATATTATAAATGGCTTATGTATATAAATGACCTAGGTATATAAATGACTTAGGGATATAAATGACCTAGGTATATAAATGACCTATGTATATAAATGACTTAGGGATATAAATGACCTAGGTATATAAAGGACCTAGGAATATAAATGACCTAGGTATATAAATGACTTAGAGATATAAATGACCTAGGTATATAAATGACTTAGGTATATAAATGACCTAGGTATATAAATGACTTGGGTATATAAATGACATAGGTATATAAATGACTTATGAATATAAATGACCTAGGTATATAAATGATCTAGGTATATAAATGGCTTAGGTATATAAATGACCTAGGTATATACATGAACTTTAAATAATATGTCATTTCGTAGTATTCAGTTTCGACATAAAAGAGACTGACATGTGATAAGTCCGGTGAACTATTTTTATTACGACACCAGCCTTAATACCTTATTATCGACTACGTTAACCTCACTATGGTTCAATATCTTCAAAATACATGTATGAATTTCAATATTTAATTTGAGTTTTTTAATATGACGTATCAGGGTGTTGAAATTTTGGGTAACTATGGCGTCTTTTAGGGGCTTGTTGAACCTTTAGTGCAACAGCAGGGCTCAAAGTCGCTAATAACACACTTGTAGTTTGTCCAGGACTCCCAATGGGAAAATAATGATTTAACAACATGTGTCTCAGAGACTGTTGTGATCGTCAGGAACTATTGGACATGTGCTTTTTGGTGTAAGTACTGAATTGCCCCACATTTTCTGTAATATTCTCGTTGTTTATACTGGATGTTTCTTGTCTGTAATATTCTCGTTGTTTGTACTGGATGTTTCTTGTCTGTAATATTCTCGTTGTTTGTATTGGATGTTTCCTGTTGTAATATTCTCGTTGTTTGTAT
>NW_018403516.1:14405-14827 GCF_002113885.1 Mizuhopecten yessoensis | reverse complement strand
CTCGTTGTTTGTACAGGATGTTTCTTGTCTGTAATATTCTCGTTGATTGTACTGGATGTTTCTTGTCTGTTATATATTCGTTGTTTGTACTGGATGTTTCTTGTCTGTAATATTCTCGTTGTTTGTACTGGATGTGAAAGTGAAATTTGAGACTGCCTAATATGCCACAATCCAGTGATGCTTTCAAATACGTATATAGACATCTATATTATTGGTGATAAGTTTTAACGAATAATGAATTAATTTGTTGTTTGTGAAAAGATCTAAGTTTAGTCTATGGTGTGTTTTGTATTGTAAGTGTAGCCTGTTGTATGTTTTGTATTGTAAGTGTAGTCTGTGGTGTGTTTTGTATTGTAAGTGTAGTCTGTGGTGTGTTTTGTATTGTAAGTGTAGTCTGTGGTGTGTTTTGTATTGTAAGTGTA
>NW_018403516.1:6571-12272 GCF_002113885.1 Mizuhopecten yessoensis | reverse complement strand
GGCAGTATTAAGGTAATCATTCCTAGCTACTACGGGCAGTATTAAGGTAATCATTCCTAGCTACTACGGGCAGTATTAAGGTAATCATTCCTAAGACATCATCGTATTGTGATGCATGGTGATACACTTTCTAAATATCAGTGAAATGATAAATCGTGATGCATTTGTTCTTATTTCCGTGTAGTATTTGTACCATTTTGTAAAAGCAGCTGGTCCATCTGAAGATTTGACAAATACATTTTTTCTGCACTTTCAGATAGATAGACAGACAGACATTCTTTATTTCCTCTTTTACAATAGATTAAAGTCAAGCAGTACATACATATAAGTTTACATTTCAAATGACATACATTTAGCGTTCATCAATAGAAAAAGGAAGAGAGTTACAATAATGTGTCAATTTCACTCACCATTCTTTCTAGATTAATTGACATATTGATCATCATATTTTCCCACTCGTAGTCTTCAAGTAGTATATTCACACGATCTCTTAATAAGAAACTGCATTGGTTTTCATCCTCTATATTTGTAAATGAAATATAGGAGGGAACTTCTAAAGCATTCACCACACCATCCATCATTAAGTCACGCGTTTCAAACAATTTCGGACACTCAAGCAGAAAATGAAAAACAATATCAGCAGTAGATTTACCACAAAGTTTACATAATACAATATCGCGTTCAAATATGAATGAATAATTTTCTAGCTCTATTAACTACCACATGCATTTATGCGATTTTTGCTTGGTATTCAGTTCTAATATGGGGTTGATTCCCTGACAACTGTGTATGGCAGAATAACGAAGCAATTCCGCTTTTGTAGATAGTGTATCTCTCCACTGTGTATGATAGAAATCTGTAATAAATCTTTTGATAAAACGTTTCCAGCATAATTTAGGAGGTAAAAATATGTTGGTTAAAAAGTCAATTAAAAATGATTCTATATTAAACTTTTTCATAATGCTGAACACATCTGGAATAAATCCTATTTGTACAGTGGACAGTTCGCCAAACATGAACTGACATAATCTAATAATAAACAAGGACTTCCATACAAACTTAACATTTCCTAAACACAGGACTCGGTAATACCACTGTCTGATTTTAGGTTACACGTAAAGAATATCCCAGCATTAGTTTTCTGTGTAGTACGTGGAATAGACACTTCTCCAAGAGAACAAGGAATTTTTACTACGTTCCTCTGATTTCGATCGACGTGAGCGATCGAATATCATAAAAGAACTTTTAATAGAGTTATACTTAAAGCGCTACATAGCAGAGTAATACTATACACGCTACATAGCAGAGTAATAATATACACGCTACATAGCAGAGTAATACTATACACGCTACATAGCAGAGTAATAATATACACGCTACATAGCAGAGTAATACTATACAATGTCCAACTGTTTTTGAAGAAGTGACCTACCCCCTGACCTATTGCATGGGTACGTATTACTACGTTTATCATCACCGTCACATTAGTAAATTAATAAAAAAAATAGTCTCTTTAGGGCACATCCACCAAGGACATGACACACTAGGGACGAACAGGTGGAGCAACCATCACTTTTGATGAGGGCATGCCTGTTACAACAATAAAGAAAGATGAGTTCCTCGCAAACAACACAAACAAAAAACAGTTCATCAAAATGCTCAGTATCCATCTGCAGAAGAAAAACTGTCAGACGTTTCATGCCCCCGATGATGCTGATCTCCTTATAGTACAAAAATCAGTGGAGTCTGCCACCACAATAAACACTGCTCATTGGTGATGATACCGATCTGCTTATACTCCTCATCTACCATACCAACCTCGAGTCAAATTACCTCTTCTTCCAACCTGAGCCAAAGAAGAGCACGAAGACCCAACGTGTCTGGAACATCAAGGCTCTCGAGCAGCAGCTGGGTCCTAGTATGTGCACTCACATCCTCTTCGTCCGTGCTATCCTTGGGTGTGACACTACCTCCCGCCTGTACGGCATTGGTAAAGGAGCTGCCCTCGACAAATTCATAGCCAGACATGACTTCCGTGAGCAAACTACAGTGTTTGGCACACCGTCAGCTTCCACAGCAGATATTGTGGCAGCAGGAGAGAATGCTTTGGTGTGCTTGTACAATGGGAAGCCTGGGGAGGGACTCATCTCACTACAGTACAACCGTTTTTGTGAGGAGGTAGCTACTAGCACTTCCCATGTACAGCCACAGAGCCTACCACCTACCTCAGCAGCGGCACAATTTCACAGTGTGTACTACCAGGTGCAGCAGTGGAAGGGAACCGTATATGAACTCCTACCCCACGACTGGGGTTGGGAAGAGAGTGATGGGGCGCTTTTCCCTGTTCAAACTGACTTACCACCAGCTCCACAGGAACTCCTGCAGGTCATCAGATGCAGATGCAAACAGATTGTAGCAGCCTGAGGTGCACATGTAAGAAGCATAACATTGAGTGCTCTGTTGCATGTAGCAACTGCAACGGATCAGGGTGTGCTAGTTCATTTCTAGAGGCTGAATGTGATCATGAGGAATTCAAAGATCATGAAAACAGTGACTGAGCAACCAGACAATGTCTGACATGTAACAATGTATATTGCCTTATATAGTATACAAGTGATGTTACTTTAAAATATTGTCTTAGGAAGCACACGACTTCTTATCGTTATGCATTATTATTTGTGTTGAACATCAGTGCATGCATTATTAAAGTATATATGTCAGACCATAGTAAATGGATATAAATCACCTAGAGGTCTGATCAGAAGTCACTGGTCATCTCGATTATAAAATCAGACCATCTCCCTATCAGAAGGCACTGGTCATCTCGATAATAAAGTCAGACCATCTCCCTATCAGAAGGCACTGGTCATCTCTATAATAAAATCAGACCATCTCCCTATCAGAAGGCACTGGTCATCCCGATAATAAAATCAGACCATCTCCCTATCATAAGGCACTTGTCATCTCGATAATAAAGTCAGACCATCTCCCTATTCAAATACGTGTATAGCATTAAATATATTGTTAGAATGTCGCTAAATATCCCATTATAAAGTAACATAACATGGTACTAGAGTACGGCTAAGAAACCTTTTTTAAAAATACTTTCCACCACTTGGATTCCTTAGGACTTTTTATTTGCTATAGATGACACATTTATGAGTAATAAACAATTGTCAGATATTCTGTTGCAATTTGTGTGAGGTTCAGCCCTTATTTGTCACAAAATGTCTGGACTATTTCTCTGTATCGACATTTCGCCTTAACGTTTTCACAATATTTACATTTCGCCCTAACGTTTTCACAATATTTACATTTCACCCGAATGTTTTCTCTGTATTTACATTTCACCCTAATGTTTTCACAATATTTACATTTCGCCATAAAGTTTTCACAATATTTACATTTCACGAGAATGTTTTCACAATATTTACATTTCGCCCTAATGTTTTCTCTGTATTTACATTTCACCCTAATGTTTTCACAATATTTACATTTCGCCCTAATGTTTTCACAATATTTCATTCACCCTAATGTTTTCTCTGTATTTACATTTCACCCTAATGTTATCGCAATATTTACTTTTCACCATAATGTTTTCTCTGTATTGACATTTCGCCCTCAATGTTTTCTCCGTATCTACATTTTGTCTTAACGTTTTCTCTGTAATGATATATCGCCCTCAATGGTTTCTCCGTATTTACATTTAGCCCTCAATATTTTCTCCGTATTTACATTTCGCCCTCAATGTTTTCTCTGTATTTACATTTTGTCTTAACGTTTTCTCTGTTTTGACATTTCGCCCTCAATGTTTTCTCCGTATTTACATTTCGCCCTAATGTTTTCTCTGTATTTACATTTTGTCTTAACGTTTTCTCTGTATTGGCATTTCGCCCTCAATGTTTTCTCCGTATCTACATTTTGTCTTAACGTTTTCTCTGTTTTGACATTTCGCCCTCAGTGTTTTCTTCGTATTAACATTTTGTCTTAACGTTTTCTCTGTATTGACATTTCGCCCTCAATGTTTTCTCTGTATTTACATTTCGCCCTAATGTTATCTCCGTATTTACATTTCGCCTTTATGTTTTCACAATATTTCATTCACCCTAATGTTTTCTCTGTATTTACATTTCACCCTAATGTTATCGCAATATTTACATTTAACCCAAGGTTTCTCTGTATTGACATTTCGCCCTCAATGTTTTCTCCGTATCTACATTTTGCCTTAACGTTTTCTCTGTTTTGACATTTCGCCCTCAACGTTTTCTCTGTATTGACATTTCGCCCTCAATGTTTTCTCCGTATTTACATTTCGCCCTCAATGTTTTCTCTGTATTTACATTTCGCCCTCAATGTTTTCTCCGTATTTACATTCGCCCTCAATGTTTTCTCCGTATTGACACTGAGACTCTTTGCAGACGACATCATCATATAAAAGACGATAAACAACAAAGAAGACACACTAAAACTACAACATGACCTCGACGCAGACATTTCACCCTGACAAATGCAACATACTCAACATTACAACGCAACAAAATACACCATGACTACAAACTCCACAACCACTCATTACACCAAGTATAGAATCCAGCAAATACCTAGGTTTACATTACAACATAACTTACGAACCGAAAAACACATTGATAAACAACATTACTGCCAATGCCAATAGGTCCCTAGGTTTTCTAAAACGCAACTTAAAAATAAACTCACCACATCTAAAAGAACATGCATACAAAGCACTAGTCAGACCAACACTTGAATACTCTCTTCTATTTGGGACCCACACAACACAAACCAAATTCAACAAATAGAAAATACACAACTAAGACCAGCACGCTACGTAGACAACAAATATCACAACACCAGCTCAGTAACTGACATGATACACAAACTACAATGGCCAACACTACAAACACGACGCTTTCACACAAGAATAATCCTTTTTTATAAAATGTGTATATACTCACAACCGTAGACCCTCGAACCAGACATGCACACCCTTAAGCATACAAACACACATCATATATTCTTCACACACACACTAACACAATGGGATCTCCATCCAATAGCAGCGGTACAATCAACAACACTCGAGGACTTTAAGGCGCACAAACACTTTGCACTCATTAAAGCCCTCATCAGACGCTAGTACATACGCCAGCTTTTAACCTTTTGTCTTATACCCTGTACAAAAACCCCTACAACCCCCCCCCCTCAAACTAGTCACAGTCAATAATCCCCTTTTTTCACGCCTCTGCACAGGTTCCCAAGGGCACAATCATCACTATTGATGGAGCCTTTGTACTGCTTAGAAGAAGAAGAAGACATTTCACCCTAATGTTTTCTCCGTATTTACATTTCGCCCTAATGTTTTCTCTGTATTTTCATTTCACCCTAATGTTTTCTATGTATTTACATTTCACCCGAATGTTTTCTCTGTATTTACATTTCACCCCAAAGTTTTCTCTGTTTTTACATTTCACCCTAATGTTTTCTCTGTATTTACATTTCACCCTAATGTTTTCTCTGTATTTACATTTCACCCTAATGTTTTCTATGTATTTACATTTCACCCTAATGTTTTCTCTGTATTTACATTTCACCCCAATGTTTTCTCTGTATTTACATTTCACCCCAATTTTTTCTCTGTATTTACATTTTACCCCAATGTTTTCTCTGTATTTACATTTCACAA
>NW_018403516.1:2058-2845 GCF_002113885.1 Mizuhopecten yessoensis | reverse complement strand
TACATTTCACACCAATGTTTTCTCTGTATTTACATTTTACCCTAACGTTTTCTATGTATTTACATTTCACTCTAATGTTTTCTTTGTTTGCCCTTCAATTGTCACGGTGACGTTTTCGTGTGGTATAAGCATGCTATCACTCATGAAATGAGTCTGATAAAAAAGTCAAAACATATATCAAGGGAGACAGATCATTTCTGTAATTACACGCGAGATGTAAGTATTTACTATGTTGACAACCTGTCCTGGCATCCTGTATCGACCCCGTTTCCTGAACAAGTTCCTGTCGCTAATCGTCATCATTCACTGCAATGGACGACAGTGAACTCACCTCTGATTATAAACAGGAGTTTGACGCTGAATGGTACCTCGATACCTACTACGATCCAACTCTGGAGACTGTAGAAAAGGACGAGTTTCTACAGTTTACTCTGGAAAGCTTACACGACGCGTTCAGGACAGGTAAATTCCTATACAATGTACTGTTGACAGGTAGAGTCCTATACAATGTACTGTTGACAGAAAAATCCTATACAATTTACGGTTGACAGGTAAAGTCCTACACAATGTACTGTTGACAGGAAGAGTCCTATACAATGTACTGTTGACAGATAGAAACGTCCTATACAATGTTCTGTTTACAGGAAGAGTCCTAAACAATGTACTGTTGACATATAATGTCCTATACAATGTACTGTTGACAGGAAGAGTCCTATTCAATGTACTGTTGACAGGTAGAGTCCTATACAATGTACTGTTGACATGTAGAGTCATATACAATGTACTG
>NW_018403516.1:1396-1472 GCF_002113885.1 Mizuhopecten yessoensis | reverse complement strand
TATTTACATTTCACACCAATGTTTTCTATGTATTTACATTTTCCCCTAATGTTTTCTCTGTTTTTACATTTCACTA
>NW_018403516.1:0-103 GCF_002113885.1 Mizuhopecten yessoensis | reverse complement strand
TGTTTTCTCTGTATTTACATTTCACCCTAATGTTTTCTCTGTAATATCTTTTCACCCAAATGTTTTCTCTGTATTTACATTTCACCCGAATGTTTTCTCTGTA
>NW_018403515.1:3946-4263 GCF_002113885.1 Mizuhopecten yessoensis | reverse complement strand
ACTGACCATCGTAGGGTACTGGTGGAACATTAGAGGCATCATCTTTCATAGAACACAACTGTAGTGACAGATCCCCAGACTGACCATCGTAGGGTACTGGTGGAACATTAGAGGCATCATCTTTCATAGGACACAACTGTAGTGACAGATCTGCAGACTGACCATCGTAGGGTACTGGTCGAACATTAGAGGCATCATCTTACATAGTACGCAACTGTAGTGACAGATCTCCAGACTGACCATCGTAGGGTGGTGGTGAAACATTAGAGGCATCATCTTACATAGAACACAACTGTAGTGACATCTTACATAGTACG
>NW_018403515.1:0-103 GCF_002113885.1 Mizuhopecten yessoensis | reverse complement strand
CTCCAGACTGACCATCGTAGGGTACTGTTGGAACATTAGAGGCATAATCTTACATAGTACACAACTGTAGTGACTAGATCTCCAAACTGACCATCGTAGGGTA
>NW_018403514.1:1631-2552 GCF_002113885.1 Mizuhopecten yessoensis | reverse complement strand
TATTGATGTAACAGAGGACATTCCTGGTGAGTAGGTGTCCTTAACGTATAGTATTGATGTAACAGAGGACATTCCTGGTGAGTAGGTGTCCTTAACGTATAGGATTGATGTAACAGAGGGCATTCCTGGTGAGTAGGGGTCCTTAACATAAGTATTGATGTAACAGAGGACATTTGTGGTGAGTAGGGGTCCTTAACATAAGTATAATGTAACAGAGGACATTTGTGGTGAGCAGGGTTCCTTAAAATAAGTATAATGTAACAGAGGACATTCCTGGTGAGTAGGTGTCCTTAACGTATAGTATTGATGTAACAGAGGGCATTCCTGGTGAGTAGGGTCCTTAACATAAGTATTGATGTAACAGAGGACATTCCTGGTGAGTAGGGGTCCTTAACATAAGTATTGATGTACAAGAGGACATTCCTGGTGAGTAGGAGTCCTTAACATAAGTATTGATGTAACAGAGGACATTCCTGGTGAGTAGGGGTCCTTAACATAAGTATTGATGTAACAGAGGACATTCCTGGTGAGTAAGGGTCCTTTACATAAGTATAATGTAACAGAGGACATTCGTGGTGAGTAGGGGTCTTTAACATAAGTATTACTGTAACAGAGGACACTCCTGGTGAGTAGGGGTCCTTAACATAAGTATTACTGTGACAGAGGACACTCCTGGTGAGTAGGGGTCCTTAACATAAGTATTGATGTAACAGAGGACATTTCTGATGAGTATGGGTCCTTAACATAAGTATTGATGTAACAGAGGACATTCGTGGTGAGTAGGGTTCCTTAACATAAGTATTGATGTAACAGAGGATATTCCTGGTGAGTAGGGGTCCTTAACATAAGTATTGATGTAACAGAGGACANAGTAGGGGTCCTTAACATAAGTATTGATGTAACAGAGGACATTCGTCGTGG
>NW_018403514.1:386-486 GCF_002113885.1 Mizuhopecten yessoensis | reverse complement strand
GGTCCTTAACATAAGTATAATGTAACAGAGGACATTTGTGGTGAGTAGGGGTCCTTAAAATAAGTATTGATGTAACAGACGACATTCCTGGTGAGTAGGG
>NW_018403514.1:0-103 GCF_002113885.1 Mizuhopecten yessoensis | reverse complement strand
ACATAAGTATTGATGTAACAGAGGACATTCGTGGTGAGTAGGGGGTCCTTAATATAAGTATTACTGTAACAGACGACATTCCTGGTTAGTAGGGGTCCTTAAC
>NW_018403513.1:1295946-1297985 GCF_002113885.1 Mizuhopecten yessoensis | reverse complement strand
CCCCAGACAAGAAACTTGGTAACAGGAAACCCCAGGCGAGATATTTTTAGGTATCAGAGAACACGGAAACCCCAGACAAGAAACTTGGTAGGTAATAGAGAACACGGAAACCCCAGACAAGAAATCTAGTAACCTAATAGAGAACACGGAAACCTCAGACAAGAAACTTGGTAGGTAATAGAGAACACGGACACCCCGGACAAGAAACTTGGTAACGTCATAGAGAACATGGAAACCCCAGACAAGAAACTTGGTAACGTAATAGAGAACACGGAAACCCCAGACAGGAAACTTGGTCAGGCTATAGAGAACACGGAAACCTNTCAGACAAGAAGCTTGGTAGGTAATAGAGAACACCGAAACCCAGACGAGAAATTTGGTAGGTAATAGAGAACACGGAAACCCCAGAGGAGAAACTTGGTAAGGTAATAGGGGCCACTGAAACCCCAGAGGAGAAACTTGGTTAGGTAAAAGGGAACACGGAAACCCCAGACAAGAAACTTGGTAAGGCAAAAGGGAACACGGAAACCCCAGAAAAGAAACTTGGTTAGGTAATAAAGGACACGGAAACCCCAGACAAGAAACTTGGTAAGGTAAAAGGGAACACGGAAACCCCAGAAAAGAAACTTGGTTAGGTAATAAAGGACACGGAAACCCCAGACAAGAAACTTGGTAAGGTTATAAGGAACACGAAAACCCCAGACGAGAAATTTGGTAGGGTAATAAAGAACACGGAAACCCCAGACAAGAAACTTGGTAGGTAATAGAGAACACGGAACTCCAGACAAGAAACTTGGTAACGCAATAGAGAACACGGAGACCCCAGACGAGAAACTTGGTAGGTAATAGAGAACTCGGAAACCCTAGACAAGAAACTTGGTAGGGAATAGAGAACACGGAACTCCAGACAAGAAACTTGGTAACGCAATAGAGAACACGGAGACCCCAGACGAGAACTCGGAAACCCTAGACAAGAAACTTGGTAGGTAATAGAGAAACTTGGTTAGGTATTAAAGAACACGGAAACCCCAGACGAGAAACTTGGTAGGTAATAGAGAACTCGGAAACCCTAGACAAGAAACTTGGTAGGTAATAGAGAACACGGAAACCCCAGACAAGAAACTTGGTTAGGTAATAAAGAACACGGAAACCCAAGACAAGAAACTTGGTCAGGTTATAAGGATTACGTAAACCCCAGACGAGAAATCTGGTAGGGTAATAAAGAACACAGAAACCCCAGACAAGAAACTTGGTAGGTAATAGAGAACACGGAAACCCCAGACGAGAAACTTGGTAGGTAATAGAGAACTCGGAAACCCTAGACAAGAAACTTGGTAGGTAATAGAGAACAGGGAAACCCCAAACAAAAAACTTGGTAAGGTAATAAAGAACACGGAAACCCCAGACAAGAAACTTGGTAGGTAATAGAGAACTCGGAAACCCTAGAAAAGAAACTTGGTAGGTAATAGAGAACAGGGAAACCCCAAACAAAAAACTTGGTAAGGTAATAGAGAACACGGAAGCCCCAGACAAGAAACTTGGTTAGGTCATAAAGAACACGGAAACCCAAGACAAGAAACTTGGTAAGGTTATAAGGAACACGAAAACCCCAGACGAGAAACTTGGTAGGTAATAGAGAACACGAAAACCCCAGACAAGAAACTTGGTAGGTAATAGGGAACACGAATCTCCATACAAGAAACTTGGTAACGTAAAAGAGAACACGGAAACCCCAGACAAGAAACTTGGTAACGTAATAGAGAACACGAAAACCCCAGACGAGAAACTTGGTAGGTAATAGAGAACACGGAAACCCTAGACAAGAAACTTGGTTAGGTAATAAAGAACACGGAAACCCAAGAAAAGAAACTTGGTAAGGTTATAAGGAACACGAAAACCCCAGACGAGAAATCTGGTAGGGTAATAAAGAACACGGAAACCCCAGACAAGAAACTTGGTAGGTAATAGAGAACACGAAAACCCCAGACAAGAAATTTGGTAGGTAATAGGGAACACGGAATCTCCAGACAAGAAACTTT
>NW_018403513.1:1216725-1293171 GCF_002113885.1 Mizuhopecten yessoensis | reverse complement strand
AAAGAACACGGAAACCCCAGACAAGAAACTTGGTAAGGTTATAAGAAACACGAAAACCCCAGACGAGAAATCTGGTAGGTAATAGGGAACACGGAAACTCCAGACAAGAAACTTGGTAACGTAAAAGAGAACACGGAAACCCCAGACAAGAAACTTGGAAAGGTAATAGAGAACACGGAAACCCCGGACAAGAAACTTGGTAACGTAATAGAGACACGGAAACCCCAGGCGAGATATTGTTAGGCAATAGAGAACACGGAAACCCCAGACAAGAAACTTAGTAACCTAATAGAGAACACGGAAACCTCAGACAAGAAACTTGGTAGGTACTTGAGAACACGGAAACCCCGGACAAGAAACTTGGTAACGTAATAGAGAACANACACGGAAACCCCAGACAAGAAACTTGGTAACGTAATAGAGAACACGGAAACCCCAGACAGGAAACTTGGTCAGGCTATAGAGAACACGGAAACCTCAGACAAGAAGCTTGGTAGGTAATAGAGAACACGGAAACCCAGACGAGAAACTTGGTAGGTAATAGAGAACACGGAAACCCCAGAGGAGAAACTTGGTAAGGTAATAGAGAACACGGAAAACCCAGACAAGAAACTTGATAGGTAATAGAGAACACGGAAACCCCAGACAAGAAACTTGGAAGGTAAAAGAGAACACGGAAACCCCAGAAAAGAAACTTGGAAGGTAATAGAGAACACGGAAACCCTAGACAAGAAACTTGGTAAGGTAATAGAGAACACGGAAAACCCAGACAAGAAACTTGATAGGTAATAGAGAACACGGAAACCCCAGACAAGAAACTTGATCGCATTTGGATACCATCGGCATTTACTTATGCCTTGGGGTTATATGTGTTTGTGTCAGTGAGTGCATTTTACAGGTGCTTGGTAGGTAAGAGGAAACACGGAAACCCAAGACAAGAAGGTACTCGTTCTTCGATCATTAATCCTCAAGGTATACAAACACATAAGTAAAAATCCACTAGAAACCTGTTATCACAGGTGCTCCCGTGATATATCAATGTTTCGTTGACAGTACAGGTTAGTTGTCTGTAATGATATTTTATCAGTACTTGAAGTTGTATTCCTGATACGTGCGTCCTCTTATAACGTTAGTATCCGATAAAGTTTCCAGGTCAAGACACAGCTTTTTAAAAGAAGCTCATAAATTGATCATTATGTTACGTTATTTCAAAATGATTTAATGATAGTTTAAAAACTTTCGATTACGTCACCTATTGTGTTTACAAACTGACTATTTCACCTATTCAACCGCTAGGCGTTGGATAAGTTGAGTGACTGTTGGATAAGTAGTGACCTATTCATACTATCCATCGGCTAGCGGTTGGATATTTAATGAATGGATCACCACTTATCCAACAGGTCACACAGGGTCATGTCAAACGTACCCAGAATGCCCATCTGTTGAATAGGGTTTGTAGACACAAAAACAGATAAACAAAGAAAACGATAACAAATAAATATGAAAGATAGTAAATGTTATTTTAATTCCAACTTTAATACCTGGTGGTACACGGTAGTCAGCCGTTGTAATATATACACGTACACTGCACTTAGCCGAAGTTTCCAGTTTTCACAAACACATCCGCTTTACGTATTTCACAATATATATTCAAACAGGGATTTCCACCAACACATCCTCTTTACGAATTTTGATGCACGAATTGCTGTTGCCACCGATACCTGTGTCCTCACTGTGACCAGACGTTTTCCGTTTCGTGCCTTGTATAACAGAGCAGGCTACTTGCTCTTGTTCCGCACCGGTGCGTTTGCACGCGCGGACCGCATCCGAACGATGTCCGTTTTTTTCACATATCAGTTGTTCCGGAACCTCGGCTTCGTACAACCTGGTTCTCTATCGGATTCTGGTCCTTTACTACAAGTAGTAAATGTCGATTGCGTAATAAAAACATCGTCAGCTGAACTGGACATCTTGGCAGCAGTACACGAAATGACCTTGGAAATATCTCACAGATACCTTTGTACTCGGAACACCTCAGCTCATATCAATACCATTTGGATCGCATTTGGATACCATCGGCATTTACTTATGCCTTGGGGTTATATGTGTTTGTGTCAGTGAGTGCATTTTACAGGTGTGGACAACACAGGTAAACAACTCCCTTTGCTGATTATCCAACTGTCCACCTATACCAGGTTTAGGGGTCCAATTGGGATATGAAAGTTTTTTAAGTAGGATAAATCCCTCGCAAACGTTGGTTAAGTGATTTGGAAGCACCCTGTCTCGGGCCTATCGGCCCTCGACAGGCTGTGCTTCCAAATCACTTAACCAACGTTTGCTCGAGATTTATCCTTTACTTAGCAGTACTTGAAGTTGTATTCCTGAAACGTGTATCAGTATCTTGGTTAAGGCAGAGATTAATCAAAGGCTTATAAATTGATTATTGAGTTTTATTATTTTTTAAAAACATGGCTTAGATAAAGTCGGTGTACGGAACGACAACTCTAGGCTGAGATTGACCTGTCACTCTATCTATCGATTGTGTCTCCCTAGGCTACCTCCGTCACTCTATCGATCGATTGTGTCTCCCTAGGTTTACCTCTGGTATGTCTGTTGTAAAGATATATGACCGGATTTTCTCGATTAAGAGCAATACTGTTATTGGCCACACTCTAACATTTAAATTATATATTGGTGCACCGTGTGTTGTAAAATGCAGTGCAATGCCATCACGTGGGCCAAGCCGTTCCAAAAGGCGTAAAGCCAACAAAACTTAAAATTACACATGTGTGAAGATCATGTCCGGTCAGTATTTCATATCTTTGTGAAACAGGGATGGGATTTGGGCAGAGGCGTTACAACAAACACGTTCTTGGTTTCCATTCTTTTAATTATTCCATTTGTGGACATCAGACTAGCTGGAAGAATCTTACACCCTACAAGAACACAATAATAAACGTATAAGACAACATGCAGTAGACACCACCTTGTTACTAAAACATTACACTGTACCTATTACAAGGTTTCATATCATTATCTGTATAATTACATTTATCATTTACTATTAATCATATTTCATACTTATGATTTATTTCACAATATATTTACTGATCTCATTGACTTTATATAACAATGCTCATGGACAAAATAGACTTTATAACCTATTTAACTGGCTAATATATTACACATTACTTAGACCAATAACATATATCATTTGTAATATACATTGTTTATATTATATATAACTGTAATGAACTTACTCTATCAATGCGACAAGGGTTCCCACATAATCCTGATAATCCAGTATATATAACTGCAGGCGAATCTGAACAAATAACCAATGACTCTTTACACTACTTGCAAGAACAATCAATAGCTGTTACATCGTAGTATGTAATTGATTTAGTCTGATATATTTACATTATCATTAAAATAGAAATAGAAAGAAGTTATTTCAAATTTCCAAATATTCACAGAGCATATAGCCTGAACATTACTCAGTACATCAATAAAGTACACTATACTAGTTACTCAAAATATCTCATCTTAATTTGGAGAGTAAATACAATCTGCTTTACAGTTAGCTATTACATGAAAAGAGTATCTTCAAAATTACATTAATTTTGAACATATTAACTCCTACCTTTTACATATGGTCAATCCCTCCAACCTGTCTGCCAGAACTGATTTACACTCAGGTGAATTGCATGGGCAGGTAGGAAAGGTCACATGACCAACAGGTAAGTATGGGGTTACAGGTCACAAACAGGTCACAGGTTACAGAACAAAACATAAACAAAAGCACATGGCACTGAACAACTGACACATGGACAATGACACTGAACAAGATAAGATACTAAACACACAATACATGTACACCTGAACAAACAAGACATAATTACATATTAAACTCCACTAATATTACTTCATTCATCCGCCTTTCTTAAAACATTATAATTTAATGACTACACTATCCATAATACTTGGACAGGCTATCCCTGCCACATTTGTATACTACACTAGGTGTTTGTCCTGTCACTGAGCCAGACATGATCTTCAAAGATATCAAATAGTTTAAGATTATAGTGTCTGTTATTCGATCACCTGACCCAGAGGCCGGACCATATAATCGTACTAAGATGGCGCGTTGTCCAACGAAAATCGTATCCACCAAAATATTTCAACTTTTATTTTAACCGAACCTGGCTGATTCCATCTTTGAGGGACAGATATTTGCACTTATAGTTTACATGAGGACTATGGTTTTACGAGGTAATACAGTACACACATGTACATCTGTCTACAAATGACTACAAATACACACATTTAATTATGATAATATCGATGATAAAGGTTTATCATTTTGTGGCAACGACACTTGATCAGAGTGGTTTGATCCACCCAGTGGTACATTCTTCATTTAACGACAAATTAAAAAAAAAGTGCATATGTAACTTAATCATGTGAAGTAAATAGTGCTCAAAAGCACCTTAAATAAGCACTAAGACTTGTTCATTCGCACCAATAGATATGTTTCACTCGGGCTAAAACCCTCTTGAAATATACCTATATGCACCTATGCACGTGTGTTATCTATGACGTCAGAGGAACACGTAAACGTATGCATTGTGTATGTGTAACCCTGGTAACATTTCACTATATTCCATATTTGTGTTTATAAGAGATGTAACAAATTCCTTAAAATATTGACAAACATTCGGATTGTCTTTTATCAATAACATAAAACCAATCAAGGCCCGTAATCATGAAGCCGATCTCGTGTTAAAACTCAGATTCTGTTCTCAAGTAAAATTTCACGTTCTCGTGATAAATAAGTTTAATAGTCACACGTTCTCACAATCTAATTAAAATTATATCTTCACATCGCTCCCTTTTACTGATATGTCGCGTTGAACATCCCATAGAGGGTCACGTCAGAGCTCAACATGAATGCATTATCGTATTTATAACAAGCCAATCAAAACGCGACATAACTCTTTCTTTCAACCAATCAGAAAGCAGGACCTGTAGCATTTAATGCAGACACCTCGTAGCCCAAAATCCACTTTTTCGTCTGGTCCAGTGATAGTTTGAATATTGCGAAGCCTGTCATTGGTTAATTTTAGGTTCAGGTTGTTAAACTTTTTAACGACAACATCACCAGAAGAGGAAGTCTCTCTTATTTCAAAGCAAAATCCACAAATTGTACAAACGTTGTCTTGTAGATAGACACGGCGTGGTGTTATGGGCGCCGCCATTTTCGATGCTCATTTGACACCTCTCGGTCTTTTATCATAGCAAGTGTGTTCCGAAACCATTACATCATCACTTACAGAAATGCGTAAGCTCTCATCTGATTGGTTAATGCAAAGGTTGCCTGAACATGACCCTCTACGGGATGTTGTTAGATCTTCAACGCGACATATCAGTAAACGGGAGCGATGTGAAGATATAATTTTAATTAGATTGACGTTCTCAATGACTGGGAAGAATTTTAGAGATACTTTTAGCCGACTGCTGTTTTTAGTGTTTACGCTTGACTTTCTGACCGTTTGCAAGCAAGTTACAAGAAAGTTGACTTGAACACAGGATCTATGCTTTGGTACCAATTGTCTATAAACATATGATCCTATAGGGAACGCTATAATATTAAGAAAGCTTTACATTTTCTTAATATGCTTTAGCATGAAAACGGTTTCGTGAATACGGCTTCAGGATTCTGGAGTCGCCGATTAAGCTAAAAGCTCAATACAAAACAGGCTACACGCATTCTGTCAGACGACAATAGAAGATGGCTACTGGCGAACGTTTTGCCTCCGTTACATGTGTGGTTGAATGTATTTCATTCATAATTAAACATCGGAGAAAGTATCGTAGCGAAAACAACGATCAACATTCGGCCCCCAACTCCAATATCTTTTATTTTGTTTCGCCATATGTAGATACACGAAAATGAACAATAATTATATACATGTATATGATTATTCATAATCAGTATTGATCATTATTTTGTCTTTCCTATTCATTACCTGTGGACTCACCGAGTTGCTGCTATTTAGAAACTGACAAATCTTTATTTTGTAAACACAAAATCAAAATAAACAATAAATGCTGTCTAGGTCTTAGGGTCAGACGACTTGTCTTGTTTATGGTCTTGGCCCCTTAGGGAATAATTATGTCACTTGACCTAAAATAAAATTACCTATAGCTATTGGATTATTGTTATAAATCTGATATGAAATCAGGTCAGCGATTCAGGGGTATTAAATGACTTGCTTATATGAACCTGATGTTGAATACATGAGATAAAACTAGGCCATCGATTGGAGGCCTCCGGGCCTCTTGCTTGTTTGTTGTCCATTAACCTGTGATATAGGATGGCCGATTGTGACCGACAAACTGTTGATTTTTTAATAAAGCAAGTGACTGACAAAATGCTTCGTCTTCTAGAATAACGCTGAGAAGTGAACTTGTCGCTTTGTTTTGCGATTTTGCATGCATAGCCAAAAGTGGTAGATTTGTAACAGTCTAACGGTTTTTAAATACAGGGACATGCGAATTTGTCACAGCTATATTTGGACCTGATTAACGTTCAAAAAAGAAAAACTATACAGACCTTTTACTTGGTACAGTATTCCAGGTCTTCCACTTATATGAATAACCCAATCACCGGGCTAAATGGGACACGACAAGCTGATCTGTACTCAGAAACAAGCCAATATTATGTATATTGGGCTATAAGTGACACTCGATACACTTCTGCACATTCAGGCTGTTGCGTTATCGGGTCGTTTGTTTACATACAACGCATTTCATCTGTATATCGTAACACACCTTGGGCAGTTGTACTAAATTTTAATGTTTATCCTATTATTTTCAAGTCTTACTTAACTAATATATTAAGATGATCTGTCGTACATCACGGAATATGTTTAAAAGGTACGGTGTTGCATAACATCAGAATTGTTAAGAAAATGCATATTATCGTTGGTGTAACATATCTTGTTGTTTTTAATGGATACACGAAGAGCCTTTTGGCGAGTGGCAAGTCGGATTATGTAACACTTTTGCGGCTTCGAGTGAATTTAAACTTGAGAAAGTCACTCTGTATCGATTGACAATTGACGCTATATACTGTTGTTTATATATATATATCATCTGTGTATACAAACGTGTGGTCACTACAGTCACGCTCTGCTAACCCGCGCGTGCGAGGACTATGCATTCTGTTTCGGAATGTAGAATAAATTAAGCCTATAGAAATACTTATATTCGTTGAAATTTCAAAACCAAATAAAAATGCTAAAATGGTGACACAAATGTTCATTTCAAGTGTAAGTTATTGTTAAATTCAAGTCGTGGTCCGTTTTTGGTACTGACATTTGCAAAAACCGGAAACGCTAATTGGTGACGTCACAGTGTTCTATAAATATCTCACGGGAGCCCCGAGTGCTAATTTAGTTGGTAAGAACAGCTACAACCATACATGAATATAATTCTTTCTCTGAATTTACAATGAATGCATAAAATGACGGTTTGGTGATCCATTTTGGGAGCTGTCATTCTGAAACCTTGATCTCTTGGAACCGGCATAAGACATCTCGTCCATACCAGTTAGACGATATATTGTCTAGTGTTACTATTCGACTTCGAGATACATTTAACACGTTTCAAAAACGTTTTACGAGTGTTCCATAATTACTATATTGAACTTTCAGTTAATTTAGGACTTTGATCTAACAAATCTGATTTAATGTCATAATTATCAGTCAAGTCAAGTCAATTTATTTTGCTTTCATTTATGTATATCGTTCAAAAGTATTGAAAATTGTATTTACTACTTTGGATAAATTGTAAAACCGGGTCAAAACAGTATGTGTTTCATCATATTGTAAATGAATATGTGTATACCAAATAGCTAGTGTGACCTTTGACCCCAAAAAAATAACCTTTCACATTTTTTCTGTGTTTTCGAATTTGTATGTGTGTTTAACCACACACTATGGATTATGATAGAGAATAAAAAGTTTCTTTTGCAATTAGTTTGAGGTTCGACTTAATTTGGCGTAGAATGGTTAGACTACACACTAACAATGAGGTACTACAGTGCGTTAGCAAGGTGTGTTATCTATCCCGTGTGTTTTAGCTACATGTTAACGCTTATTACCGTAGACCTACATATTTGACATGCATGTGGACGGTCAACGTGGCTAGGGCCGGTATACCTTATTTCCCAGGGTTCGAACACCCACCGGACACCATGGGCAAACGCAGCCGTAAAAGGAAAAAACATTCTAAGGATGCTAGTCTATCCAGTGAGGAGGGGGAACAGGGGAATGTTCAGGAACAGAACTCCTCCATGAGTCTAATGAGTACGTTACTCAACGCTGCGAACGAGGTGTTATACGGCAGCCCCTCTAAAAGTCAAACCGTTAGTATTCCACCATCACCAACACCCAATCCCCCAGCCAAACCTCCTAATAGTGTCGAGGAACAATTTGCCACCACTAACCGTAGGCTCGATTTTATACTACATAAGATGGAAAAGCTCGACAAGCTTGACTCCATAGAGCAACACCTCATTGCCTTGACATCTAGGGTGGACGGAGTAGAACGAAGAGTTGCTCAGGTCGAGAGCAAGTGTGACGATTGTGAACAATCAGTAAAATTCATGGCACAGCAATATGACTCCCTACAATCAACGGGGATGGACAACGTCCAGTCTAAGCAGATATCAGACGCTATACAAGGCATGCACAATTCGCTACAACATGTAAAAGCTGATGTACTGGAGCTGCAATGCAGATCCATGAAGTATAATCTAGTATTCACGGGATTGGGCGGGGAGACGCGTCATGAGGAAACAGAACTTCTAGTAAGTGACGTCATACCTATGGAGCTCGTTATAGCTCAGCCAATAGAGTTTGGCAATATTCACCGGTTTGGACGATTTGTTCGCGGCAAACAGCGCCCAATAGTCGCTCGTTTTCTCTACAATACGGAGCTCGAGTTGGTCAAGCGCCATTCGTACTTGCTTCAAGGGTCGTCATACGGAATTCACGAACAATTCCCGGCGGAGATCGAGGACAGGAGGAAACAACTATATCATGTCCGAAAGTTCCACGAACACGCTGGTGACAACACCAGATTGGTGCGGGACAAGTTGTACATCACCGGTAAGCTGTACGAAGGAGCTCCGGGAGGTAATAGGAACGATGTCCAGTCCAGAGGTCCGCGTGTACAACCAGGTTGTGCAGTGCCTCCGGCTCACACCGACAACCAGCGGCCTGAGCACCAGCCTCTGGTCCCCACAGGCGGTCATGATCAGCGGACCGATATAGGGCCTGCAGCCCCCACTAGCGACCAGCAATTTGATCTCAGGCCTCCAGTGAACATTGGCGGCCAGCAGCTTGACTCCAGACCCCCGGCCTTTAATGGCGATCAGAGGCATACCTACAGGCCTCCCATCTTCATCGATGGTCCGCATCAGGTTAATCGGCCTCCATTCTCACGCGATGGTCAGCGGCCTTCTTACAGTGCCCCTGGACGACAACCCAATTATGGACCGGGACCATTGCACAGACCATGGACAGCCATCCACGGCCCTGCTAACCACCGGCAGCCACAACGCGAGATCCCCAATATACCACCCTACAGTAGGGTCAACGCACGACCAAGATAGGACAATTAGGAGAGTGAACTCTCCATTGTATCATGGAACATCGGAAAGGGACTAGTTGGCAAACTGGGCGACGATGATTTTGCACAAATTTTATCAAAACATGATGTCATTTGTTTATCCGAATGCTGGATCTCGAGCACGGACCATGACGTTATGGAATGATCTTGAAGACACACTGGATAACACAAATATCTCGGTATTCGAAAAACTGGATGAACCATTTACTATAGACGAAATTCCTACGTCTATACGGAATTTGAAAAGAGACAAAAGTTGCAGTGAAGATAACATTTTAAACAAATTATTTATAGATTGCGAGGAAATTATGTTGCCATGTATAATCAAACGTTTTACAATTCTTTTTGACTCTGGGTTTTCCCCTGATGTATGGTCACGTGGCAGTATAGTTCCAATACACAAGAAAGGTGATGTAAACTTTGTTGGAAATTATAGAGGTATAACTCTAGTAAGCTGTATGGGCAAGTTATTTACGTCCGTATTAAATAGGGGACTTCTCAAATGGGTCAAAGAACATTCGATTATCACAGATGCCCAATTTGGTTTTAAAGCGGGATCTTCAACTGTAGACTACTTAAGACTACAAAAAAACATTTGATCTTATTGACAGAAGTAAACTTTGATGTAAACTAATAAAGCATGGATTACAGGATAAAGTACTCAGAATTAAAACATCATTGTACGAAAATGTCAAATCGTGTGTAAAATATAATGGAGGTATATCACAGTATTTCAACAACAAGATCGGTCTTTTTCAAGGGGAAGTACTCTAACCGATTCTGTATAGTCTTTTTGTGAATGATTGTGAAATGCATTTTATAAATCAAAACTGTTCATCTGTCGAGTTAGGAATGATATCCATATTTTTGTTAATGTATGCTGATGACTCCGTCTTAATTGCGGAATCACCTCAAGAACTAAAACATATGCTAGATGCATTGCTATTATACAATAAGGAATGGAAACTCACACTTAATATCGAAAAGACCAAAGTAGTATTATTTAAAAATGAAGGGATTGTGCGAAATGAAGAAAAATGGTACTATGACAATAATAAATTGCAACAAGTGAACGAGTTTAACTACCCGGGTGGCTTTTTAACGTCGATTGAAAAGTCAATAAAACGCAACAACATGCTGCCGAAAAAGGACGAAAGGCATATTTTGCTTTATATAACAAAATAAGAAACCACAATTTCGACACTCAAACGTTATGTTCAGTGTTTGATACGTATATTAGCAGTGTACTAGGGTATGCGAGTGAAATTTGGGGTTTTCACAGAGCGTTGGAAGTTGAAAAAGTACATACTTGTTTTTGTAAAAATACTTTTAGGTGTTGGTAAGAAAACATGTAATGACTTGGTATATTTTGAAGTAGGCAGACTTCCCATGCATGTTGCAAGAAAATGGAAAATATTGAAATACTGGATCAAAGTCAAAGACTCAGACAATTGTATACTCAAAGCATGTTACGAACAAAGAAATTTGGATAATGATGACTGGATTATGAAAATAAGACAAGATCTGAATTTACTAGGATTGGGGTATTTATGGAACAGCAACTATGATAGTAAGGTTATGTATAAAATTATAGAACAATTTTTTTATGATATTCATACTCAAGAAATATTGTCAAATATAAGAAATTCGTCCAAAGGACCATTGTATCAACACTTGGTAGATAACTTTGATTTCCAACTTTATTTAAGAAAACATATTGCCAAACTATATAAGAAAAATATTTCCCGTATTCGCTTATCATCACATAACCTTAAAATAGAAAGTGGGAGATATAAAAATACTGCTACATGTAGGACCGAAAGGTTATGTGAACTATGTGATCTCAATGGTATAGAGGACGAATTTCACTTTATTTTGAAGTGTCCATTTTATTGCAACATACGCTCTAAATACTTCAAGCCATACTATTATCGCAAACCAAGTGTGTTTAAACTTTTACAATTACTTATTGTAAATAATGTTAAAGAACTAAACAATCTAGGAAAATTCATACATCTCGCATTTAAGCAACGTTCTCGAGTATCATAGTCTTATATATATATATATGTCTGGCATGTATTACTCTCCTTATTACATGTACACGTACAATTGCATGAATGCTATGTATGTAATTGTTATATAATAACTGTATTGTACACATGTAATTTGTCTTATAAGCCGAAATGGCTTACAGAATAAAATAATTGAATTGAGTCACGACAAGGCACCGTTGTAGCTTAGAGTAAGATACTTTACTTCGCTTGTTCCAGTCTACCAAGCTGTAAATGAGTACGTGGTTGGACAGTGCTAGAATTGTTGAATGCTAGCTGTGAGCGCCGAAATGGCAGCACCGTCTGTATGCTCCTCAGGGAGTTGAGAAATATATTGGCTGGTTGCAAAGGCCCTGTAACCACAGATAATAATTTGTGAACCGCATTGAGACGAACTACGAACTAGGTCATCACGTCGTAGGTACATACGAAAATATTTGTTTTACGAAAAATGCCGACAAATTTCCCAAGGAAGTTGCAGCGTTTTTTCTCATACAATCAAACGAACCATTCAAAATTTACAAACTAAAACCTAAACATGATAAAAAGTACATTGCTTATTGTGTTTTCACCCAGAGCTAGCAAAACGCTTTTTGTCCATTGGCAATGCACATATACGTAAAGAAACGTTAACACGAATAACACACACAGTTGTTTTGAAAGAATAGCTTTTGACTTCGAAATCTTGTCAACTTCCCTGACGTCTGACGTTTTTATTTTATTTTTATATTGGACAAAAATACAAAATGAAATACTGAAACCAGGAAATTATTCTTTATTCTTTATAGTAGTTTATATCAAGGAAATGTTAAAGATTGATTGTCCCGCACCATCAAAATATTAATCTGCCATGTGATTTACTAGTACTAGTACCAGCCTCCTGCAACACCTGCATGTCGGGGATCTAGATAAGAATACACCTGCATGTATCGTAAGAGGCGACTAATGAGGGAACCCCTTGCAGAATTTGGGATTTGCTTTTGAGCCCTCTACAAGGGGACACAAAAGCGACCAAAATAAATCTGCTGCACCCATTGCAATATTTAGAATCTGTATATTTCTCTCAGATAACTATCTTTAATTTTCTAGCGAAACCTCACTTTTGGCTTGAATATTAAACGATTGCCCAGGTGAGGAAGATAATGGGTTCTGTCCCCAGGCCACGAAATACCAAAATCCTTATTTAAGGTAACGGCAACAACTTTTTCACTCGTCATTATAATGCGATTGGGCAGAATGCTGTGTTTGGTGCCTGTGGCATGGTATTTCAGTGAGATAGCACTATAAAGTCAGCATCAGATCGGTGCTATCACAAGGAGGCAAATGCACCAATATACCATGTCTCCGGCAAACGTTCATGCATGCATGCACATACGACATACATGGAGGCACGTCCTTCAATAACCTTAGCTGTTAATAGGAGGTTAAACAATTTCAACCAACCTGCTTCTTACTGTTGGTCATAGACCAATTGAGGCACAACAATGCCATTTACGGCTCCCTCTCCGACTCCAGGTAAAACACTTGAGAATTCCACTTGTTTTTCGCGGACACTGAGATCTCCTTAGTTTTGTTTTGGATATAAGTGAAATATAATAGGGCAAGGCCACTTCCGTTGACCTGGTATAGTAATAATAAAGTTACAATCTCAGGGTTAGAGCCCTGATCAAGCCGAATTTCAACACTCAGAAAAATTATGTTGATTATACTTTGTAGTTTATTTTTGTCCTTTTTCATAAAGTTTCGTAAAGTATGGTTTTCTTTTAAGAAATGATTTATCAAAGCTACTGTCATGCCGGAAAACAGTTGTGGTATAAGCACGAGGCTTTATTTGAATTTGACTTTGAAACGTTTATGCCTCGCATGTACAATGTATGTATTACCTGTAGAATGGTATCAGGTGTGTCTTAATTGAGCTTGCCATGTAATCTGTTTCAGTGCTATAACGTGCGTCGTATGTTACTGCAGATCAGCTGCTGAAACTTGGAGGGTATACGTAATATGTTGGAATGACTCCCCCTTCTCATCCAGCAAAGACGATATTGAAATAGTGTCGGGTGGTTCGTGGAGTAATTTACGTGAGTTTGGTTGTATGTACACAGAATCACAGTACTCGTACACTAACATTACATTTTATTTGAAGAAGAGAAAAACGTTCATTGATCATATCTACGCATTTCTGACTTTACTTTTAATCTATTTTATGAGACTACTACTCCTAGAAAGAAAACACCGAGTTTACTGGATTCCTTGAGCAGCCATTTTAAAACTCTCTACATCGGTATTACAATTAACAGATTGAAAATTGTTGTCCTGATAAACAAGCAAAAAGAGCTTTATCAATTGCGTTTCGTTAATGATTTTAATATAATGTATCTATCTATCTGTAAATTGCAATAACCGCTGGTGTATCCCTTTGATTTTTGATGTGCATGACCAAGATATCTGAAGAGTGATTTTGTAATTAGTCGCTATCGCTAGTCTCATTTTCGGACGATCGTAGAATATAAGTATTTGTATACCTATACCATCAGCACGAGAAGAGGGTATTTCGATAACCTGTTATATGAGATTTATTCTTTCCTCAGTGAGCTTGCATTCTATTTTCAAGAATTTTTAACCCATCGTTGCCTCATCGTTGATCGATCTCAAAACGAGAACAAGCCCGCATAAACAAAAAAATGTTTCTTATACTGTACACAATTTGAGGCGTCCTCGGCGTAGCCAGAATGGCAGCTTCCATATTTGATATCACCTCCAAAATACTTTGGAATATTTTTGCAATCTTGTATTGTTCCGACGATTTACAAAACAATGCTGTAACTGGCTGAATTAAAAGGTCATTTTAAAAGAACGAAGTCAAAAAGTATACTTAAGATAATTTAATTAACACTCTACGTGAGCGGATTACAGAAAGACAACAACTGTGTGAGGTATCTTGTACCAGTATCTGTTGGATGGCTGTTTGTGAAAAGTGTACAGAATGGAAAAATCCAACTTTCAGAAAAACAATTTTTGGTCACAATATTCTAGTTCGGTCAAGCGTTTTGTTAAGATCGTCGACTTTAAACGTTAACTTTAGTTCGACTTGTTAAAAAATGATATCGTTATATGACTATGTCCCGATATAACGGTAAACAGAACGGCGGTAAGAGGTCTTTATTACATGGTTTACTTCAAGAAATAGTAGGACCAGAGATAAAATCGTTAATTTAGTATTCTTCAAGAGCATCCAATCCAATAGGAACGAGGCATATCCATATTCTTATTATAAACCGGAATTTGGAGAGATTTGATTCAAAAGTATAAGCTTGTACATTATTTTATTCTTCTTTCGAAAAAATATATGTGTCAAAACAGTAAAACAGAATTCAAATCACAAAAACATTTATCAAAATATTTATTTTAATCAAGCTTCAAAACACAAAAATACGTATACCAAAGTATTTACTGTAGTTAATGTCGACAACAATACTTGATTGGAATATTCACTGCATTGAAATATCAAATCACAACGACAGATTTATTGAACTATTAGTTGTATTAAAACATCAGAACACCACACATACAGTAAAATACATACCACAGAAAAACATCGAATCACAATATCTTCATCAATATCAATATATTCCTTCTTCAAACACAATAACAAATCAATACGAATTCCTTGCATGACGTTGTATACACTTTATTGGCCACGTCAAACTATTGAAACTGAGGAGAACTCGCATTGATGTTCGGGGTAACACTCTTGTTCGTGACATCATAGATACTTACGTGTCGGGTTCAGTGGGGGTCATTAAAATCCTTTACATCTCTTTTTTTTTCTAGAAATTTGAATATATGTGATGTCTGTTCTATTGTTGTCACCTCTGCACGAAACGTCGTAAACAAAATATTGCTGCAAATTTTTCTCTGAAACGCTGTCCCGATAAACCATACAAGACAAAGTTGATAGCGTGATTCAGGAGAATGCATATGTCTACTGCGGCGATGAAATTTGAATTCAATATTTTGTCGTAGACTATTTCATATAAGGTATACACTACTAATGGTAGAAACAGGCAAATAAAGCACGTGGTGACTGTAAGCAGCATGATTGCTGTTCTCAGGGTGGAGTCGTTGTTTGTTGATGAAGATGAACTACTACCGTTACCTGAAGTAATATTGCGTCTCCCGCTAGCTGATGTGATGATTCCCCGTATTATTAAAGCATTGAAGACACAGATTAGGCAGAAAGGAACCAGAACGTAAACGACCATTTCTATATAGGCACTGTATTTAAAGCAATAGTCATTGGTGAATTCTGGAACAACACATGATGCGTTTTCGTCATCCCACTGGAAACAAATACTCGGAAAATTGAGAGCAACGATAACCAGAAAAGCCACACCGATGTAACAAAGCGCATGCTTTTTGGTACAGTACTTTTTCACATGGAAAGGATGACAGACAGCTACGTAGCGATCAGCAGTGACGGCAACTGTGATCCAGGAGGACAGCTGCGATAACACATGTATGAGAGCGTAGTCAAAGTCAACATAACACAATGTTTCGTAAACGTTTTCTATATTCTTGTGCAATCCGATCATTGTAAGTCCACGGAAAATTCCCCCGACAACCAACGTCGCCATGTCGGATAGGGCGAGGGACGCGAGATATAGATAAAATGAGGATGATTTGGAAAGCTGGAACATTACCACAAAAGACAGGATATTACCCACAATCCCCAACGACGAAATAATTGGCCAGATGATTTCAAAAAGGTAATATGCGAATCCAGAATGGAGTTGGTCTACTCGGTCGGTATAATCGTTGATGGAAATACTTCCGTTACTTCCGTTCAATATGTGTGACGTTTGGTTTTGGAGACTAAGGTTCCAGTTTTCCATGATTTTACTGAAAATTTAAAAAATTTGTAGTTTCATATGTAAAAGTAATGTTCATTCAAACGTAATTGCTTATATAGATAAAGTTGTAGCAAATAGTTTCAAACACAGTTTGAATATAATATAAACGGTTATCCCCCCCCCCCCCATATGCTTTATTTATATATGTGTATGTAGTTGACACTAAAGTAAATTTGAGGTGCTTTGTATTGTAGTGTAGGCAACATTTCCCAGATCATTTCTACAAAAATCAACATGATGATAAGGTTTACATTTTTCTTGGGTTGCCAATTTCTTCTATATATCACAGAGTAAATTGATATTCTATCAATACGGAACAAATGCTATTTCCTGTAGAACCGGCATTTCTAAGTTGTGACAATTTTTCAACAGAGCCCTTTCCTGAACATTATAACAATAGAGATATGACGAAATTGGCTACCTTCACCAATATCAAAAAGTTGCAAACGGACAAACTAACAAAGAAGGTTTTCCGAACATGCAGTTTGATGGTTGTCATCAGGATCTCACAGGGAAAATACTATTTCTGTCTGTAATATGAAGGTCGAAGATTTTAATTTTTCTCATTAGGAGCATTGTGGATTTGTTGTCACTTCCCGTGTTCTCGGTATTTGGACGTGATATTACTTGGATTTCACTTAGATTGGCATGACTGTGCTGTCAAGAAGAAACGCTTATCCTTCCGGAACACATGGTCTTAATCTCAATGTTAAAGTTTTCTTTGTTTATTTCTTTGCTCTAGTTTCATCGATCTTGAGTTCGAATCATGGTTTTGTTGGCACTACGGTATTTTCGTTTATTGATGGGTATATCTAAATATGATTTCATGAATATTTAAATATGTTTTGTTAATTGAATATTAGTTTAAGAAATCATTAATAAAGGATTTTTTATTTTTATCTTTTAAAATCGGCTGACCAGAAAACATTGACTTCGACAAGTTTAAAGCAAAATAGAAACAAGAGGCCCAAGGGCCTTAGTGGTCACCTGAGTTATATTATAGGTACTAGTAGCTCAATTTCATTATTTAGATGTGATGTGGAAATCAACATGTAAACAAAGTGAAATACAAAACGTGTCATGTCACCAAAGGATAAGAACTTTAGAAACTATTCAAATAAATTATTTTGCTTTTGAGAAATATAATTTCTTTCGTTATTTAGCCCTTTTTCCTCTTTGTCTAACCCCTGGGATAGGTTAGGATCTAAGTTTCTGATATTATTTAATTTCAATTTCTTTATAAATATTCCAACCAAGTTTGAATTATTTCTTGCCAAAAATGGACAAGATATAGGCAGAAGCAATATTTCCCTATATAAACCAAGGAGAACAGATGGCCAAAGGTTAATATAACTAACAGTTTATTTAATGCACCTAAGGGCATTTCCATCAATACAAGAATCTTGTACCATCTGAGTGCAGATGCGTTTTATGGAGGCACGGTACTTTAGTGGTAGGACGCCGGGCTCGTGACCGAAGGGTTGCGGGTTCGAGTCATGGCACGGCACTGTGTTGTATCTTTGAGCAAGATATTTTACTCTGCTTGTTCCAGTCTACTCAGCTGTAAATGAGTACGATGTTGGGCAGTGCTAGAATTTTTGAATGCTAGCTGTGCGCGCCGAAATGGCAGCACCGGCTGTATGGTCCTAAGGGAGTTTAGAAAGTTATTGGCTTGTTACAAAGGCCCTATAACCAGGGATAATAATTTGTGAACCACTTTGAGACGACCTAAGAACTATATTGTGATAAAGTGGTATATAAAAACCTCGAATTATTATTATTTCTAAATATCAGTCATTTTCCCCTTTTTGGCCCAACCCCTCTAGCCCCTGGAGATGGGGCAGGATCTGATTTTCTTATACCATCTGATTGCCATCTGGCATCATAATCATTCCAACAAAGTTTGAATAATTTCCTGCTGAAAATTGACAAAATATACTTAAAAGTATTATGTCCCTATTTAAACGATAGTAAATTTGACCCCTCCCAAAGGGAGAAACGATGACTCAGGGGTACTGAAATTCACAATTAACATAAAGCCTCTGATGATCTTTCCACCCATGCAGCAAAATTGACTATAGTTCCTCTGAGTCTGGAGAAGAAGAATTTTGTAATATTGGTAAATGTTCCCTTTGGTGCCCCGCCCTGGCCCCTGGGGTTGGGCTTAGAATCCCAATTTTACATTTTAGTAGCCTCATCTTCCAATGACGATTCTGACTAAGTTTGAAAAAATCCATCTTCTCGTTCTTGAGAAGAAGTCGAAAATGTAAATAGTTTACGTACGACGAAGGACGGGACGCGATCAGAATAGGTCACTTGAGCAAAGCTCAGGTGACCAAAAAAAAACTATTGGGTTGCCAATTTAATCTTAATTTATTGATAAACTAATCAGTAGTAGAGACAGGTAACATGAACGTTTTTCACCAAATATATTAATGACCATTGATTAGTTCATTGTCCAGTCAAGGCAGCTGTGTTTGGATTTCATAAGCGAAATATGAGCTTTACGATTAACAAAATATATGTAAGGATTTGATTAATATATATATTGATGCACGACAAAACAATACTGTGACGTTCAGTTAATCACAACTATCAGATTCAATTTCGATTCTATGTTCTATTATTATCTTAACAAAATATTTTCTATGTTTATCAATGGATACGGAAAATTGGTAACATGAGTTATGTTTTGAAGTAAGGGATAATTAATTGGAAGATGTGATAAAGAAGGACGACCTTTATTTCAGGTCATTTTTGTACTGAAAACATAATTATATGTGGGTGTATAATGAATAGTGGATAGTTAATGTCTTATTGCTTTAAATATGAAAGGACTATTGCTAAAGGTATATCTATCAAAAGTGGCTTGCCGGGAAGCCACAGGCGGTAAGGGTGCATCACACGTATCAAGAGTTGTTTTAAAATCAATATAACAAGTAACTCAACTGTATTTGTTTGGGAAAAGTTGTAAAATTGAAACGTAGTGGTGTCTTCAAATGAAAAATGACTAAAAACTACAATTTCTTCAAATGATTTGTAAATACAAACGTGAAATACGGCAAGGAGGCATGTTGGGTCCTTTCCAACAGAATTTGTTTCTGAATATTTTCTTTTGGGAATTTTGTTGGAGAAGACTATTTATACTTATTTACTACATTTTAACTTATAATTGCTATGTTTTGGGGGCAGAAAAGACAGAAATGTTATTTTTTCAGGTAAATAAGTCCACACAGAAAGAATTATATCCGAATACTTACTCTTTGATATTCAGTAAGTGCGTCTCATCACTTAAATGCAATTAAACACTATAATTTCGATGGTCAGTCCTTTGATTAAGTTTAGAACAACCCACTGTAAAATAATTGATGATTGAAATTAAGGTATGCACATAAAGTATTATATTCTTCCATAACATTGATGGATATTTTGGCTAACATTTTGGTAGAGGTCTTTTATATCTTGAATGGAATGTTAAATTTACTTCATATATCATTCAGTTATAGTGCAGATATATTAATATCATATGTACAATACACTACACACCGCGTGGAGGCATACGACCCCCACGTTTCACGGTGGCGTTCCATAACGTGGACGGGAGGTATATAACAAGTCAACTCCACTCTCCACCGTGGAGAATATCCCATCCATTTTCCACAGGCTATACACGTTTGTTGCGAACGTGGAGTGAGCGTGATGACTCCACTTTACCCCTTTGTACCGCGTGGCGGAAACTTGGATATGCATGTTCATGTATATTTTAAACATTTTGTATTTGACTAATTCAATGCTTTTTACCGAAAGTCGATCTAAACCCAGAAAACACTGACTAATTGTTTCTATGCTATGACTATTAGACTAAATTTTCAAGGTTTTGTTCATATAAGTAAATGCACTTCTGGTCTTTATAGCATATACAAGTGTTTTTGTTATATAACTTTGTTTGAAATGTTTAACTTTAAGACCAAAGTTACCTTAAAAGTAAGTCAAGTGTTCCGCAACCGTTGAAGGTATCTGCTGGTCAAATATTAAGACTTGGCACAGGTGGTACATACATATAGTTGATAGAATACCGACGTACGATACCACAGCATAGCATTACAGACACTTCGAGGCAGGTGAGTAAAAATATTTGATATACAATAAAACAAAGTAACTTGAAACTAACTAAAAAGACCACAACCGGACCCGAGAAGAGACATATAAACAAACCAGTGTTCCAACATTATTGAGACTGTGATAGGTGTTGCGGAAAGTTTAACGCATTTTAAATTATATTAGGTAATACCTGTCGTAACAGCTTTCTAAACTCCAGTGAACATGTTTTCAATTATTTATGCACTGGAATGCTTTAGCTGCAAATCCGATGCAAACAAAATCCGATACATTTTGTTATGATAAAGTGAACCCTATTTTTAATCATGTGATGTATTTTGGTCACATATATTCAGTGAGGCGACGAGTCGGTAGACATTCACGGTGGCCGATTAGAGCTATAATGTGAAAATGATTTATTAATGACTGCCACTAGTTTTCTGGAAACGAGGCCGCCAATTGCTTATCACATGGAAGTTTATAAATCTATTATTTAGATATAAAGTAGCAATTTAAAGGAAAGGTTGACGGACGGACCGACGGACGACGGATGCTGCGGTATGACCTAAGGACCAGGTGAGCTAAAAATTGAAGTTCCTTGAAGTTTGAAAAAGTTTGAAGTCTGCGTAGGAGTTTTTAAATAAACAAGCCTAAATATAACCAATCCCCCAAATCAAAAATCAGTGTTCGAACTCATGGCAACGGGCAATATGCTTACTCATAACATGATTTCTCAACCGGGTAAGAAATCGAGCAGGGGTGAGAAATCGTGTTGCGAACTGAGCTATTTTAGCGCGATTTCTCACCTTGGAGAAATCGTGCCGTTCCACCGTGGAGTGCTAGTGGGGGACTGAACGTAGAGTCACGGTGGCGGGGAACATACCCACCACAGCGAAACTTGGGGATCCTATGCCTCCACGCAGTGTGTAGTGTACGTCTAGCACAGTTTTTAAAAATATGAAAATAGTATAAATATCTTTGCAATGTAAGCAGTGCTGGCTGGTAAGCAAATGATTTACGTTATTTGCAAGTGAAAACAACTACTTATATGAATCTGAAGCAAGTACTACTGTATATTCACACTTATGTCAGGTGCGTGTTAGAATACCTCCAATATGTCAATATTTTAGGAGTCAGTACTTTCACGTGCATCCCTTATCTCAATCATTTATCATTGCACCTTAAAGTATTCTTAACCTGTTCAAAGTACCGGCATACAAAACTCAAGCGTTTAATTGCATTAAGGTAACGAGGTATACTAACATGTTTAGTATCAGAGGGTAAGTATTCAGATATAATTCTGTGTTTCATTGTGAATAAGTATATCTGAAAGTCAGATGCATGGCCAAGTTAATAAAAATAACTGTTATTACCTGACCTTTTTTCTAAAAACCTCGCAGCAACTATGAATAATAAGTAAAAAGAAAGTACACAAGCTCTCTTAAAACTCCATTTCCTGAGATAAGGCTTAGAAATTCTAAATATAATTTTTGGAAGATTTGTGTATGGTTCAATGTGTATTTATGCACACAATAGAGTTATCGGAGGCGAGGTAGTTTAGTGGTAGGACACCGGGCTCCCCTGTGTTGTATCTTTGAGAAAGATATACTTAACTCTGCTTGTTCCAGTCTACTCATCTGTAAATCAGTACGTGGTTGGGCATTGCTAGAATTGTTGAATGCTAGCTGTGAGCGCTGAAATAGCAGCACCCGCTGTATATTCCCAAGGGATTGAGAAAGATATTGGCTGGTTACAAAGGCCCTATAACTACGGATTATATTTTGTGAACCGCTTTGAGATGACCTACGATCAAGGTTGTGATAAAGCGGTGTATTAGAACCTCGAATAATTATTATCATTACTATTATAAATTTCAGCTGTATAAAATAGCATAACGAACTATGACACTATTCTGCCGATATATAACAAAGTCATTGTGACCTTCTTCTTACAACTTTGTGCTAAAATGTATTCATTTAGAAAACGATATAAGCACCTGTAATGCAACACAACATTTCCATTATTATGCAGAAAGGTTCGAAAATAACATCTAGTTTTGTCACAAATGGGCTGTTGAGGATTTGGGTCCCACACTAACCATCTAATATATCGAAATGGTCTCCAAACTGACCTTACTTTTATATCATATCCTGATGACATAGCCAAAGGTTTGTTTATGCATATTTATACAAAACATAAAACTTAACAGGGATAGCAAGCAGAGGATAACAATTAGCACCTCTCCTTTACTTAACTAAATGCATATAGGCTTCAAAGTACGGGAAATAGCCGCTTAAAATTATGAGAAATAAAAATCATTTTGAAGTTGTAGTTATTATTTGGATCGATTTATATTCTTTATTTCATATTCACTTTATTAAATTGCATTTATGTTTTTCCAAAAGGATGTAAGGGGCTCCAAATGTTGGCTGGGCGAATTTTCCTTCCAAAATTGGTATTTTTATAGAATAGAGCATTAAATCGTGATAAATGTGTTAACGAGAACTGCAATATATAAACAAAAATAATCATAAAAGAACCAAACTAACAATAAAATGCCGATCTCTCAACAGTATTCTAAAACAAATAATATTATACATTTTAGGTAGTAAGACCGGAATGTTTTTGTAGCTTATTGAATGCCTTTAAATGATTAATATTGCATAGTTTTGGTCATTAATTCTCCCTCCAACATATGTATTTTTGAACTAAAGACATTGAGAAATCAATATTGAATTTCCAGTGTACGCTGTAAAGTCTATCTAGGGATAGTATATACCTGGCATATGTGGCAGAAAATGTTATTAACAGAAGAGGTTTTTTCGGTATGAAATCAACAACAATGACATTCTTATTCCCTCCAGGTCCCATTTTGAAAAGTTTTTTTTTTTTTTCGTTTTAGAAAAATGTTTCTTTCTTATAAAATTCTACATTGTGAATCCCCCGGTACTATAGCCTATATGTTTTCCTAGAACAACTAGATTTTCTGTATGAAACAAAGTGTATGTGTCAACTATCTTAAACGGTTATTTGTGTGGGGGTTTAAAAAGCATATTATTGAATCACTACTTTAAAAAATCTTAGCTATATACCACCGTATTTTATATATGTACTACAACTAGTCTTTAAGTGTTAATTTCAAAACATTTCTTTTATGATATTTAATCTATCGTATGAATAGCGTATCTGTGAATATCTCCCTTATTTTGATGTTATATATAAATACAGTTTCCTTCCTATTGTTTCTGGTAAAAGGGAAATGGCATGTGCTAATTTTCTATTATACATTAATTTTTACACCACCGACATTATTGTCTCATTTGAATACACACTGTATTAGTGGATATATTGTCATGTTTTACCCTTGGCTATATAAACATTGTATGTATATTTGACTATGCTAGTGCTTTAACCATATCATTCAGTAACAATTGTGTGATAAGCAAGTGTTCACAATTCAATTATATTGTAGGATTACTAAATTTTAAGTTACATTGACTTGGATGATACCGTATACTGCATTGTTATACAATATATTATTATTTATTATTATTATTGTTATAACAATATGAAAAGCCCTTTCCTTAACCATTAAGGATTTAGAATATAAATACTTATTTTTAGCTTATATATACGAGTTTTAGTTGTCTGTAATACAGTTAAATTCATCCTTGTAGATTTTGTAACAAAATTGTAAGTCGGCCTCGCCAATATTAGGTGCCGCTAACAACAGTTTCGAATAAACTGCTACTCATCACAACATCGTTAGCAAATGAAATGCAGACTGTTCACCATTTTGCACTAATTATTTCAAACTTATTAAAAACTATAATCAAAAGCCCAGAAAACGCCAAAAAAGCACCCTACATATTTAATTCCTGATATAACTTTTTAAGGATATTTGTTACATAAAACCTTTTAGAAGAATATTTTACTTTTAAACGGCTATGGTAATAAAGGGTTGAGTTTTAAAGCCACCATTTGTATGATAACAATATAAACCCTTATAGACAAAGAATAATAAAAGAAATATTCATACCTTGGAAGATGAAAACCCAGTAAGACTCTGAAGACGTCTTCAAATAACTGACAGGCAGTTGTGCTTCGTTTGTTAATAACTTATATACACAAAATGATTTCTGATTTAATATTGATCTGATAACACGATTCATCGTCAAATCACGTGGTTAGGTTAAGAAGCTGTGATTCGTCTGCTGCCTTTTGTCTAATTTAACACCTTGGTATAATCATATCACGTGGTCTTTTTCAGAGGATATTACTGGTCAGAGGATCTTTGCTGAAAAGTTGTGTAAATGCTATGATGTTTTCATTCTTCTTGTTGATGAGGTATATACATGTACATTTGTAGAGGCAAACCTATCGCTGTTTACGTTCTTTCCACTTTCAGCCTGTCGATATTTACATGTACCTTACTGCTTCCATCCATGTTATTGATTTTTCTTCGGGAACCTTTCCCCGTCCCTGTTTTCTTTGTGATATAAATATGATGAAAGGTTCCGTTAAAAGGTTCCATTAAATCGGATGTGATGAATATGATACTCTATATACCTTAATAAAATCGGTAATTTAAGATATAAGAACAACTTTTACCACACAAAAGGTCGTTTTGTATTTGCAGTTTATCAGAGATTACTTGGCAAGAATTTAACCTAAGCTAAATTCCGTTTGGTCTTTTAATGTTTGTATGTATTGATTTTCAGCTTGTTCTGGAGGTCAGAAAAGTGTATCAATGACATATTCCAGCTCATGTTCTGTCAATTCTTTCCACGAAACAGTGTAGGCTCAACGTCTGCCGGCATGTATGGAGTGTCTTTTGCGATGAGGAATATACAGTTTTTTCTGTGCAGGAACATACATTAAAACAAGTCCTTCAAGCAGTCTGAATGCATTCGCTGGAAACCACCATGTGCCCCTCTTCTGGTCGATTTGTGTTTGGCTTCGTATGGAGATAAAATTGAAAAACCCGTCTGGACTGGTAACAAAAACATATTCAAGTCCTTCATTTTCAAGTTCAGAAAATCGACGATTCGCTGTCTTTCGAAAGTTACATTAATTTATTGACCACATCGATCAAAGATAACTTTTTAAACTGAAAACCATGGATACTACGCAAAATCCTGTCGGATAAGGCAAAGGACGCCATATAAATATACAAATAGGATGACTCATACAGCTGGAACAATAGCACAAATGTGAAAATGTTACCCACAAAGACGAAATAATTGGCAAGATGATAACATTAACGTTATATTCGATCCAAAAATTGTCAACGCTTATAAACAACATTAAAGATTAAAAGATACTTTGTTTACAGAAACAAAGCATTCTCTTTCTCACTTTCACACTTTTCACAAATACACAATAATCACATGGTAAAACAATGTTGCACCAAATACTTCTTTGACAAACATGAACAATAACAGAATAGGCAGTATTCTACTCAGCGTAGTCAAGTATTGCACGGCTGTCTATAATCGAGTAGGCTGTAATCTACTCCGATCAACACACAATGTTACTACAGTGTTCAAGTTACAAGTGGTCTGCAATCCACTGAACCATTTGCCTCCACTAGACACAAAGTCATCGGGCACCAACAACAAACTCCGTTTCTGTCACATCTGTCCACTGTGTCCACCACTCAGAACATTCCTCCATCACCGGACCGACCAACATCTGTCCACACTAGTCAATCTCATTAGGTACGTGTTTGTGATATATTTGTCAGGTTTAAAATAGGCACGCCAATTAATCTATATCTCCTTATGTACGTGCCTGTGATGTAGTTGTCCATTTTTGTAACAGGCTTCATATTTTACAGTGTTTTTATATGTTCTTGTGGAGAGTTTGTCTACATTCCTCAATGTATCGGTGCCTTGCATTATTGTAACGGGTTCGGACTTGGTTTCGCCACAGGGTAAGTTCATAAATACTGTTAATTCCTCTGAATTAAATTGTAATAGATTGTTCTATCATTAAAAAAAAGGAATAATTTCAGATTTTGTTGGTGGATCCTATTGGTCAGTAAACGAGGGCATATTGGCGCTATGATTAAATAATTAGATTGTATTTGCATAATTTCCTTGCATTATTTTTATAATTAAAGGGAATTTACAGTATCGATAATAACAGAAGTCTATACAGTTGATTTAAATCGATGTAAGAATATTTATCAATGGTATTTTAGCATACTATCATATATCATTCAATTATAACATAACAAATCATACTATGCTATGTGGTAATGCACTCAATTTGGATTGTGCATGTTTATTGACAGGATATTTTGTCAGCTTTACCTCTAATCGTTTTTTGCATAATAATTCCAATATCAAATGATGTTTAATCTTGTTATTTTGTGCATTTCCAATGTGTGAGCGTCCTGTATTTCTGTATGTTGTAGTTCTTACGGTGTTTTGTTGAAAACGAATAAAACTTTCATCACCAACCCGTTATCTGTCTGTCATCATTCCTGGATGAGTGTCGGAACAGTAAGAAGCTGAGACTCCAAGTTGACCAGTATGAACTCGACATTTGAGGTAAGATCTAAATATAATGTTAACCAATCCCAACAGCATAGCTGATGTTAGAGGAGTTCAGCTGGAAGGTGACCCCCTACACCCCAATGACAACCAAGAGTAAGGACTCTAACGTCTAAGGCCAGAAAAAACTACGTTCAACAATTTGAGAAACATCAGACCCTGATCAGAGCCAGCTGGCAAGATATATATGAATGCATGAACACTGTTAGTTTATGCGACGACACCTTATACACCCTTAATAAGGCTAATATACAGTTACGCCTCACTTACGGGAAATACATATTCACCATCCAAGACTACGTCGACTACCTTCATGCCAATTATACAGAGGACAGTACATGAGAATGTATTTGAGTATTATCTACCTTCATGAGAGAGGATGACAAGTGTAATGAAATGGTCCAAAGCATCCTCAAGCAGGTGGATGCTAGACCTGAATCCCTCACAGAGAAGGTCTCGCAGGCACAGCGATCACGCCGGTCAAGTCGAAGGTCAGGTCATTTGTCACGCTCATGCTCCGAAGCATTGCGAGCAAGAGCCATGGTTTAGAAGACAACGGCGGCTCGGGAGTTCATTCAGAAGGAAGCCATGCTAAACAACAGGCAGAGTTAACAGAACAGGAGCCAATGGATCAGGCAAAGACACAGCGCAAGTGCCAAGAACTCGAAGTTGACCTTGCCATCTTGAAGGAGGAGTGGATTTGTGCCGAGGATGAAGCAGAAACTGAGGCATACCAAGACTTCCAACCCCTGGACAAATGTTGTGTATCACGAAGGTCCTAGAGAATTAGAGAGTTCATACGAGAGGACAAACGCATATGTTGCCTCTCACTCGAGTCCTTCTCCCAATGATGATCATGAAGAATAAGGACAACATCCGATTTACACAGTTTCTCCTGATACTGTTGCTAACCAGGAGTCAGAACCACAACCTACTTACCCAGTTTCTCCTCAAGCCGTTGCTAACTCTTTGGAGCCGGCAGCTACAGCATTCAATGACGTCTCTGAGCTCATTTAATCTCGATTTACTAAATTTACAGGAAGATCCAGCGACCTATAGCGTTTGGAATTCATCCTTCAAAACTGTTTCTGAATTGAATGGCAACCCACAGGAGGAGTTAGCTTTGTTGACTAACTGGTTAGGACCAAAATCCACGAAGCAAGGCATCAGTATGAGGGAGCTAATACTGCTAACGGTCTGCAGAAAATATGGGCGAGATTAGATGAAAGATATTGAGCCCCAGAGCTTGTTGAGAATGCAATACGTAAGAAAATCAATGTTTTTCCACATATTTCACAAAAGGACACGAAACGATTATATGACCTTGGAGACATTCTGTCTGAGAGTGTGAAGGAAGATGAAAGGTATCGAGCACTCCTGTCATTTTATGACACATCCTCCGGAGTGAATCCAGTGGTGGCGAAACTCCCTTTTCATCTTCAGAAGAAGTAGGTGGTTCATGCTTCAAGATAAAAGAGTACAAACCAGGTCACATCTCCTCCATTTTTGTTATTCATCAGAGAAAATAGCACTACATTGAATGATCCGAGCTTTGCTTTAGAAAACCAGAATTTACCGAGAGAAGATATTAAAGTCTCTGTAAGGACGAACCGACCAATGGTGGCGAGAAAGACCGATGTGAATTCAGAGGACAGAGGGAAGGACGTGAACGTAAGGTCGTGTCTCATACACAGCTCTAGCTAACATTCTAGCAATAAGTGCAGAGACTTTAGGAAAAGGCCAGTCAGTGAGAGTGAACAACTGTTGAAGGCACACATGATATGCTTTAAGTGCTGCAACGTAGATAATTACATGGCCAGGAATTTTAACGCTGCTATTAAATGTAAAGAATGTGGCAACAAGAAACATCCTACTGGACTACACCAGTCTCTAGATAGCGAGCAAAGGGAGCCAATCCATTCGGGAGGGACACCTCAAGGTGGGGAGCAAGTCCAAGGTGTGAACGCCAGGTGCACCATAGTTTGTGGAGAAGGAATTGGTGGCAGGTCTTGCGCTAACACTCCCCTAGTGGACGTGTTTCCTGATGGACAACCAGAAAAGGCAATCACGGTTTATGATGTACTTGACTATTTTGGTTTTAAAGCTCATTTTGAAAACAGCAAATTATATGTATGGTTTACCCTATCCCTTTTGGTATCCCCAAAAACTTTCGGTCAAACATTTACCTCGGTTTTTGAGCATGTCATACAATAGGACATCTTTGAACAAATTAAGTAGGACAAAATCCAGATATACCGGGGCCCCAAAAAGGGCCTTACAGACACTCATTCTTTAATTTAATTTACAAACATCAGCAATTTCATTTATATAAATAAGAAACAAATGAGGTCCAAGAATCGAACCCCGGGGAACACCTGCTTGAATAAAAAAAAAAAAAAACTCAGTGAGAGAAAGAATTATTCAAAAAGACTATCTAGTGCCACTGCAATAGGTAAGTTTCGTACCATTGATAAAATTATCCTGAAATTCCTTAGGATTTTTAATTAATCATCAAACCCTTATGCCAAACCCGATCAAAAGCTTGAGAAATATCGCAGAATACCACACATATAGTTTTTTTTCATCTAGAGCAATACAAATGTTATAATAAATTTCAATGAGTTGATATATACAGTAAAATGACCTGGCAAAAAATCAGACTGGTGCTTATAACAAAATGAATTTTCAATAAATTAATTATGCAAGTATTTGAAAATTACTCTCTTAAACACTATTCCGACCATAGATCTAGATGACAAAAAAATGGCCTGTAATTACAGGGAGAATGCCTGCCACCTTTTTTAAACAGAGGCATACCATTGCCTGTGCTCCAAGAGTTCGGGTAAACACCAGACGATAAAGACATATTAAAAATGATTTCAAAGGGAACACAAACGGTTTCTGATATGTTTCGTAGCATATGGTGACTGATTCCATCCTCACCCGAGGCCTTACCAAGCTTCAATATCTGTAAAATATCTCGTATTTCATTATTATTGATTCTAATGTACCTAAGACTCTGGTCAGTTTTTGACTCAATGAAAGGAACCGCAGCTTTCATGTCATATACACGAGTTTTATTGCAAATCATAGTCATTTAATATATTAGCTTTGTCTTCGTCACCAAAGACCACATTGTCAGAAACAGGATCTACAAGAGTAGGTATAGATTGTGTAGTACCAGACGATTGTATTAATCTTTTGATGAGTCTCCAATAAGCTGTTGGATCATAGGAGGAATACTCTTCAATAATACCATGAACACTTTCATTGAATAATTCACTGGCCTACTTTTTGATGTTATTGACCTTATTCCGTTGAGATTTTAATTTGTTGATGTCCGAAAGATGTTTGGTTGACCTCGACATTTTATGCAACTTATCTCTAATTTTTATTGTTTTCTTAATTCAGGGGTCATTTAAGGTGTATCATTAGGACTCATAGTCACATGTGTGGTTATGTAATCTTAATGTCTTATTATTCTTAAACTAATAATAATTTGAGGTTCTTATATACCGCTTTAGCATACAGCCGGTGCTGCCATTTCGGCGCTCACAGCTAGCACTGAACAATGTGAGCACTGCCCAACCACGTACTCACTTACAGCTGAGTAGACTGGAACAAGCGGAGTAAAGTATCTTATTCAAAGCTACAACACAGTTCCGTGACGTGACTCGAACCCGCAGCCCTTTGGTCACGAGCCCGACGTCCTACCATTACACTAACGTGCCTCCTATTTAATCAACGGTATATTAGTTATTCGATACTTAACTGGGTTCACACCAGCGGTTGCCAATAGCGCAAAATGCGAAAATAACATCAATTTGGCGATAAAAAAAAACAGTTCTTGCGAAGTCTTTTTAAATTCCTATAAAAATGGGCTTTATGTCTGTACATACATATAGCTGTAATGCGGGTAAACAGTTACCATAGGTCTGTCTTATCCATGCGAATTCACTGCCCAATTAACTAATTCGTGTCACGCTACTCGTGCGGTAACGCCTGTGGGCACACTGTGTAAGTATCATTATTGTACAAACCCGTATCTCAATTATTAGGGAGACATATTTGTATATACAACCTCTGAATAGTTATATATATATATATATATGCTTTTTGATGCATGTATTTTACGTAAACTAAGTGTGATAACCAATTTAAAATTGCTTTTAAGTGCCTCATAAGTCCGTAATGACTGGGTGTTAGGATGGTTTTACCCGAGTTTGTGAAATGTATCTGTTTGATGCATGCATTAACATGTGACACTGTAATAAAAATGTATATACATATATTATCAGTTAGTATTATATACTGTTATAGAAGTATTATAGAACCGATGCTTTCAATTCACCTATACTTGGACCAATTACAGAATCTATAAGCATGAGTTAGTATTAGAAAAATACCTGCTAGATCCCCCTCCAAGCAAATGTGTATTGTATCCAATTGAATGTGATAGATGGAATAACATTTCAAGATAAGATAGAAAATCTATTCTTTGCGACGTAAATGAAATCGGAGACTAATATCATTCTTTGTTTAATTGTAATGATGACCAAATACCGCAACACAGAAGAAAATGTATGTCAAGATATCATTTTGAAATACCTATTACTTTCAGGTTTAACACATTGTTTAATTTTGTCACTAACGAAGAATTAATTTCACTTGAAAAATTTCTTAAACTCATAACTGAGCGAATTACAAGTAACACCGTCCATTAACACCATGATTTGTATGAAATTGTTGCATATATATATAATTCATTTCTGAACAAGAAAGTTTGTATTTTTAAAACATTTGGAAATATCGGGTACGGTGATCGTAACACCGTAAACATTTATATAATAGGGAAATCTGGGACATTCACCGACCCCAGTCGATAGTAACCCCGTAAACATTTATATAATAGGGAATTCTGGGACATTCACCGACCCCAGTCGATAGTAACACCGTAAACATTTATATAATAGGGAATTCTGGGACATTCACCGACCCCAGTCGATAGTAACACCGTAAACATTTATATAATAGGGAATTCTGGGACATTCACCGACCCCAGTCGATAGTAACACCGTAAACATTTATATAATAGGGAATTCTGGGACATTCACCGACCCCAGTCGATAGTAACACCGTAAACATTTATATAATAGGGAATTCTGGGACATTCACCGACCCCAGTCGATAGTAACACCGTAAACATTTATATAATAGGGAATTCTGGGACATTCACCGACCCCAGTCGATAGTAACACCGTAAACATTTATATAATAGGGAATTCTGGGACATTCACCGACCCCAGTCGATAGTAACACCGTAAACATTTATATAATAGGGAATTCTGGGACATTCACCGACCCCAGTCGATAGTAACACCGTAAACATTTATATAATAGGGAATTCTGGGACATTCACCGACCCCAGTCGATAGTAACACCGTAAACATTTATATAATAGGGAATTCTGGGACATTCACCGACCCCAGTCGATAGCTTTAATGAACATTGCAAAGCTTGCTAAAGCAAGATTTTCTTTATTTGTTTGATTTTTGTTTTTATGTATTTATTTATAAGATGTAAGTTACCAATGGAGGTCTCCGTGATCACGTCGTAATGAAAACAGGGGAAGTCACCCCTGTGATCTTATTTTATGATGGCTCGACTCTGGAATCTGGAGGGACAGTAGTACTAGCCGAGTCGGGAAATGATTTAATACTAGTACTGACGCATTAAAACAACAATAACATCACGTTGTTTCGTCGTATTAGTTTGTAGTCATATTTTCACACAAAGCCAGCGGATTATGTTTAGAGTTGAACACACCATAATACATGTTTATAGCAAGCTGACCATGTTGTTTTATTCACTGTCCCAGCACACAATTAAACAATGTGGATGTAAAAGTTGTCAAAGGTAACATTTCACAAAATTATCAAGATCATTGAAACGAAGAGTGAACTCGAAGTGTGGGCTCCTTTAGACTAAGTGAGCTAAAGTGATGGAAATTAATTAAAATGGGCCTACCGACTTAATTGAACCTTTAAGGTGAGATAGAGTTTAACAAATACATGTATTGCGTAAATAGGTGGACTTGACTGTATATTTGTGTTAAACAAGATTTGAATGAATTTATAGTGGGCAGGGATCGAACCGAATTTTCTAAGTTATAATATTCTAACAAAAATGAAGAGTAGAAGGTATACATGAAGAGTTAGTCAGAGAGAGTCTGAAAGGAGGAATTCTTAAGTATGGTCAGAGACAGTCTGAAAGGTTTCTTTCGTTTTCTGCCATTAGATAAAGAGTACAGACCAGGTTTGTATTATACAGTAATAATAAGGGTATATGAAGGAAGTCATAATATAATGTTGGATGGTCACATAGGACTTTTTCTAACTTTTCTTATTCAAATGTAGTTTATTCACACAATTCACAAGCATATTCTAAAACTGGTAAAATAAAAGTCTTGTAAATCATCAAAGGAGCATCACTACTTAATAAGTTTTTCAGTTTCCGTAATTAAGACATTAATATATTTTTATAACAGAAGTGTAAATCCCATTGACATGAATTAAAAGTTACCCCTAAATGTTTATGACAATCTGTAAAGTTTAGGACTTTCCAATACAATTCTAAGTCTAACTCAATGGAATTAGAAATAAACAATACATCTGGGTTTTTCAGGATGAAAATTAATCAATCAGGTTTTTTTACGAAGTATCAAGGCTATCTATTTCTCTATTTAAAGTTTTTGAATTTCTAGACAGGATGATGATGACTTTGATAAGGATGTATCGTCTGCAAAAAGACGAGACGTTGATTCGAAATACCTGTTATGGCATAAATAAACATAAAATATAAAAGTGGTCCAAGAATTGACTTGTGGAACTCCTACCTCAAAGGAAGACTATGAACTATTTAAAAAAATACTTCTGATGTCTCTGAGACAAATAATTACTAACCATATCAGCAATTAACATGAAATTCCGTACGATTTTAACTTCACCATAAGACCTCTATGCCAAACCATATCAAAAGCTTTGGATATGTCACAGAATACAACACATGTATGTTTCCTAACTTTCCTCAGGTGCAATACATATTTGGTGATAAATATCAATGAGTTGATACACTGTAGAATGACCATGCATAAAACCAGACTGATGTTTGTAAAACAAAGACTTTTCCATAAAGCAGTTTAGAAATTACTCTTTCAAAAACTTTAACAAAAGTGGACAGCAAAGAAATTGGCCTATAGTTCGAAGGAGAATGTCTTCCACCATTTTTAAACAATGGCATGATTTTGGGTAATTTCCTTTTATTTGGATAAATCCCTGTTAATAAAGACAGACATTATTTCGAGCGGAGTACAAATAGTGTGAGCAGTATTTCTAAGCATATGGTAGCTGATTCCGTCCCTACTCGAGGCCTTGCCGAGCTTCAATATCTGTAGAACAATACGTATTTCAGTTGAATTTAATCTAAATGAACTAATTTGTTTGTCAGTTTTTGGGTCGATAATCGGAATATCAGCGTTACTGTCTTCTACTCTTGATCCCCTGGATTGATACAGGACTTTTGAAAATAACTCATCGCAAGGCTATTGACAGCGGTACCTTACTTTTGAAGAATATCAAAGAGCTACTCAGAGAGATCATAAGCGGTTAATCTTACTGCTACCATGTCCCACGATTATTATTTTTTATCTTTTATTAAAGCATCGTACAATAAGTTAATGAGAAACTCCAAGACGGCAGTGCCGGGTGGTTAAAGCGTCTGACATTCTACTTCACTAGCCCTCCACCACTGGGTCGCGGGTTCGAGACCCAAGTGGGACAGTCGCCAGGTACTGGTCGCAGGTCGGTGGTTTTCTCTGGGTACTCCGGCTTCCCTTCATCACCAAAACCTGGGATGTCTTTAATGACCATAGAATCTAGTAGGACGTAAAAAAAAAAAAAATAAAAAAAAAAAAAAGATTGCAGATAATATAGAGAGCGGGACACTTTAATTTCGAAAATGAAACACGAACAATGCCAACTTGCGACAGAAGGTGTACATTAAATGTTGCAATCTTACATATGTATGTTTACCTTAATTAAGAAACAATTTAGGGATGCAGATGTTGACGATATATTTCTTGAAGCGAGATAGAGCTTTATCGGAAGTTTAAAGGTTTAACAATCTAACAAAAGCTTATCACCATACACTTCATGTTGACTGACAAAATGGCGGATATCTCGGGACTGGTTGATTTCTTTAAGTCGGAGTGGTTTCGGAATACAACAGGTAAAGCAGAATGTGTTGAAACTTTGAGAACGATGAGGGCGTGGCAGTGTGGGTATTTAAATGTCGGGCCGACGTCTTTGTCACAAGGTCAGGGTTGTTTTAACATAAGGACTAAGTCCATACACGATAACTTAGTTTTCACGAGCATTAATATTTACAAACTGTCCGGTCACTGTTATCATTAAATGTAAACAAGATACATTGACCGTATTTATACCAGCGAGATTTACTTACCCTTATTCAGCCAATATTTTTTGCGATTAAGATGTGATTGCGCATATACATGTATGTATATATTAATTTTCTAAAAGTAGTTATTAGCATTTCAAAATATTAAAACTACGTCAACCGATGTCGTAAATATTCTCTGTATGTAGAGGCGTGTGGACATTAGAGGGGAGGGGGGGGGGGGGTATATCAAATATAGTGAATTCGGGACATTTCGCGAAATAAATTTGTGTGTATTATAACAGCAGTAAATGTATATTTGAATCGATTCGCAAATATCTACCTGTCTCTCTATAACGATCTCCTCAGTTACCCATTGAATTTTCTTTCTGATAAAGGGAGGCAACTCGTATGATTCTTGGTGAACAAGTGAAATACAGCAACTGCATACTGTACAATGACAATCCGTTTCGTCTATCTTCAAGCTGAAGTGATATCTATGATAAGACAACTGTTATCGGAGAATTTTCTCTCATCGGCCCGTACAGTATTAAATCACAATAGATGTTCAAAACGAGTAGTTTTTATTTATCAACATTCTCTCGGAAGTAAATCATCCCAATACCTACATAGCAATGTTTAAGTTGCTAGATAAGGTGCAAGATCATCAAGAGATTTACAAAAAAATTAGAAAAAATGTAAAATAAAGGTTTACTTAGTGAAGCATGTAAAGTTTATCAAAATTGATTGTTTGGTAATTTCTTATTTCCTTGGTTACAAGTGAGTTTCCGCCTGTGCTAAGCTGTTAATATAATTATTGAAATAAATGACATCGTAGTTCAAATTAAAATCACGTCACAAATTGTCATTGTCCGACGACATGGTTTAGATTATTATTTAAATAAGACAATTTTCTATGCACTTGAGAAATTAGACAAAATAAATTCTTCCTAAACTACAGTTGGATGAGTGTGGTCATATAAGGCAAATAAAAAATTCCAAACTTCGTTTGATGGACACAACGACATATCAGTCTGAGGGTAAAGCCTCTTGCTGAACCTCAAAAATCTTTTCACCAAGCTTAACATTGCTCTGTCTTCATCACAGAGGAGTGATTGATTATTAATTTGCTCCTCCACATTTTTACCGTGAACAATATTGAGTCCACTGTACCAAACATAAAAAATACATTAATGACTTGACACAGCGTAAAAACAATGCCGTTTGCTTCTATTATGAAGTATTGAAGTTCCAAAAATACAGGCGAAATCACATGCCTTTCCTTAGGTAAATAAAGACAGGTCATCTTCTCGTTGGCAAAAATGGGAATGACTTGATATGTGAGGGGAACATTTGTGTGTGGATATTCTATGGTCGTTTGTTTTTCGCCTTTTCACTGCGTCAACGGGCAGTTCAAGAAAAATAAAAAGACGTTTTTTCCGCTTCGCTGTCGTGACAATGTGTCTTTTCAGAAATTAAATAGCACAGTGTTGCTTCATCGCCGCGATAAGAACCGTTTCATAAAAAATAGCGTTTTTGGCTTTATTGCCGCCGCGACAATGTGTCGTTTGAGAAAACAAAACGGAACAGTTTCTCTTCGTCGCCGCGTCAAAGAGCCGTTCAAGAAAAGAAAAAGATGTTGTTTTTCCCTTCGTTGCGACAATGTGTCGTTTCAGAAGAAAAAAAACGGCACAGTTTGCTTCATTGCCGCGACAAAGAGAAAGGGCAAAAACTAAAGCAACCCGAAGCATCCAATCTTATTCATCACTGGTTAAAATAAACTTTCATTTTTCAGTCCTCAGCACCACCTTAGCAGTGGCCTATTTTGGGACTGGTTTACTGTTTTTGATTCCGGATTTGACAGGAAAACCAATATGGATGCTAAAGTACAAAACACAACCACCTCAAAACTTTAAGGTAATTTGTTTTTACAATTGATAATAAATAAGCTATTAATTTATACCCGTCTATATATAAAGATTAGGTTGCAAACAAATTGAAACAGGAAACGATTCGTTTCGGATCAATGACATTTGAAAAAACCCATACATTTTTGGTAAAAATTGCCAAATGGAAATGCTAATTTCCACAAAGCACGCTGAAGTCTTCATGTTGTATTTGTCATATCTAGTATTCATTTATAGAAACTGTAAATGCCATCGTAAAGTAATTCAATGCTCAATATTAACACATTTTGAAAGGCCGCATTTTTTTTTTCGCCTTTTCCCTTGGACAAAGGGCCGTTTCAGAAAACTAAACAGCGTTTTTGGTTTCGTAATCGCGACCACGAGAAAATCTTAAAACAGAAGTGATCTTAATCAATCTTAACAAATATAACACACATCTACACGGAGGAACTAGTAATATTCAACGGTACAATTATGACATAATAATAATGATGGCGACTTTAATTGGCCATGGTATTCATTGCTTATCGAAAGTCATATGGATTTGGTCGGGTGATGTGGTGGCAATGCCATGAATGGCTAAATATAGCTAGATTTTACCAATACTCGGATCAATGAAAATAACAAATAAAACCAGTTAACATTGAACCTTTATGTAAATCGATTGCTATCTTCCACCTGGAAACTGTTCGGGTCTTTACGTCGTAGTGATAGGGCAATCGGGGCAATCGGGGAACAATCATATCATGGTATAAAATTTTAAAATTCACGAATGGTTATCATTTTACGCCTGACCAACCGTATTTTTACAAAAATCTGCTGATCATATCTTAACATTCGAAAACTGTAATTTCTTTCTTCATTACGTCACAGATGATAGCAACATACGTGTTTTTTCTATTTGAATAGGTGACCGGAGATGACGTCAAGAAAGTAATTCAGCAGTTAACCTTCAACTCTTTAGCGATTCACCTGCCCTTTATGTTCCTGTACTATCATCTTCAAGTGTGGAGGGGGTGCGACCAGTCCTTCAAGGTTCCAGCCCCTTTACATTTTCTTAGGGACGTGGCCCTTTGTATACTTATAGAGGAAATCGCGTTCTATTACGCTCATCGGTATGTAGATCCAGATAGTTTGAGGGAGGGTATAGTAGGCTGGGCGGGCAGGTCAGAACCAGTATATTGAAACGTTACGGTAGCCGAAGGGTGTGCGGCAAGTGGGCTCGGCAGAGGAGGGGCAGGATGGTGAAGTGCTGTGATGGGCAGGGCTACGTTGTGCTGGTATAATCGACTAGTTTGTTGGTTGGTGTAGTAGTTGATCCGGAAAGTATATGGAAACAACCAGTGACCTCGTCTTTCCGGATGTCTTTATGGATACTTTTGAATCTGAGAGATGGTCTACTGGCAGCCTCCTCACTCTTTAATTCACTGTTGTCTCCTTGTGCGGTCATACATTTGTGTGTGGAGTAGTACGTGCAAAGATGGTGGTTGAAGGATTAACGATTTGTCCGTGTCAAGATGGTGGTTGAAGGATTAACGATAAGTTCCGTCTAAAGATGGTGGTTGAAGGATTAACGATTAGTTCCGTGTAAAGATGGTGGTTGAAGGATTAACGATAAGTTCCGTGTAAAGATGGTGTTTGAAGGATTAACGATTAGTTCCGTGTAAAGATGGTGGTTGAAGGATTAACGATAAGTTCAAACGCTGGGAGCAGATCGAGATTGACCGCTTGTGTTATACTCATCCCAACCAGCTGTGGCTATCAGCCTCTTTCATGGAGAGTTGTCGGTTGGCAAGCTTGTATTCAGCGATTCAGTACGTCAGTTGATACTGCTAACAAACTTTTGTGTGAGTTTTTCAAGTGAGTGTAGGTTCCAAATAGATTATATCCAGAAAGGAATTCTGACCAGCAATAAGCTAGATAATGCAGTTGAAAAACCTTTGATTCGGCGTGTTCAAAAGCTTACGTATTGAACAAAGCTTATTGGTAACATTTGTTGTAGAAGACTGTTGTTTTCTAGTCCATATGTCAGTTTTGGTTTCGAGAGTGGCTTATGGGTCGGTAATTGGGTGAGCAGAAGGGCCGGTAATTGGGTCAGTAGCAGGGTCGGTAATTGGGTTGGTAGCAGGGTAGGTAATTGGGTTGGTAGCAGGGTCGGTAATTGGGTTGGTAGCAGGGTCGGTAATTGGGTGGGTAGGGTAGCAGGGTGGGTAATTGGGTTGGTAGCAGGGTTGGTAGCAGGGTCGGTATGGGTGTTTGGGTCAGGGTTGGTAGCAGGGTCGGTAATTGGGTTGGTAGCAGGGTCAGTAATTGGGTGAGTAGCAGGGCCGGTAATTGGGTCAGTAGCATGGTCGGTAATTGGGTTGGTAGCAGGGTTGGTAATTGGGTTGGTAGCAGGGCCGGTAATTGGGTTGGTAGCAGGGTCGGTAATTGGGTGGGTAGCAGGGTCGGTAGTTGGGTTGGTAGCAGGGCCGGTAATTGGGTTGGTAGCAGTGTTTGTAATTGGGTGGGTGGCAGGTTCTGTAATTGGGTCAGTAGCAGGGCCGGTAATTGGGTTGGTAGCAGTGTTTGTAATTGGGTGGGTGGCAGGTTCTGTTATTGTGTGAGTAGCGGGACCGGGGATATAGCGGGTAGAAGGGTCGGTGCTTGGGTTGGTAGCAGAATTGGTGCTTGGTTTTATTAACATTATATGTTTGTAAAATAAAAGAATTGAAAACAATAATGCCCATTACCGACCTCGAGCGAATAAAACTGTACAATATTAAAAACAATTCACTATCATGTAGAAATAATTCTGCCATAAAACTCCTTTTCAATACAACTATTTTGACATAATTAAAGCCGTTTTAATTATTCCAGGATACTCCACTCTTCCTTCATGTACAAACGATACCATAAGGTACATCATGAATTCACGGCGCCATTTGGCCTGGTTTCCGCTTACTCACATCCGGTAGAGTTCATCTTCTCGAACCTCGGTACCATTATGACTGGCCCCCTCGTGGTCGGATGTGACGTGGTGACTACCAGTGTGGTGTTCTTCCTGTCAGTTGCGGTGACAGTTATACACCACAGTGGCTACCATCTTCCTTTACTGCCATCTCCGGAATTCCATGACTACCACCATTTGAAGTGAGTAAGAAGTATCATTCTTGTATTTCCAGTTGTCCATTAAATTCGAATTCGATTAAAATTAAGACATTTCTTAAATGCAGTAAAGATTTTTTAAATCCAGATTGTCATCAGTAACATTAAAGCATGTTTTGATATTGCAGATATCCTGTGCCTGACGTATTCTAACTTAAGCACTTTTTGAGCTCTAAAGATTGAGCTATATCATAACTTCGCCGTATTGCACCCTAAAACCCGTATCTGCCCGCAAAACCCGTATCACAGCCCTTTTGGAACACTTCTTATTTTTCCATCTACCACCAACAACGTCATTCGGAACCCTTGCTCACAAACAATTCAGCAATAGCTGATGCTGAATAACGGATTAAATTAGAGAAACTTTGATATTGAATTAAAATCACTATAAATGTTATAAATCGTTAGCACTTTATGAAATTTCTCGTTTTTCAATATTCCGAAAAAAGAGATAGTAGATTTATCCGTATTTTATAAGTAAGTATGTCATAAACAGGATTAAAAATGCCATTTCCATGTCACACCCAGTATCAGATATTGGAATCTCGGGTTGATACTGGGTGTGATATTTACTATATTTGTTTATACGGTGTACAACGTTCTTTCTCTGTATTCATAATATATATATAGATTTACCATAATCATGGTCGTAAGTATTTAACAGTGAACTAATTACCTGCTGCTACTGGTTATTTTTAATTGATTGATTTTGTAAATAAAACATTGTAGTAGTACAATCGATAAAATAATTTTATATTAAATGTTATCCAGACTGAATCTTCTTCCGAGACACTGTTAAGGGTCGATAAATCAGATGCAGATACGTATTCACTCAGAGTTTAACGTGAATGATCCCTGACCCACAGAACAGTGTTTTTCTTATCAACAGCAACCTCCTCTTATTTACGTTTTCGGTATAGCTGCCCCACAGTTGAGCCAGTACCCTTTTGTTGACCAGGTTGATCAGACAATAAGGGCGGCGGCAGCATATCAATCTGAAATCCAGAGGTTAAACCATGTGTAGCCCTGTTGATGTTATACACTCGGAACACTATTGATGGTTATATATTGTTTAATTCATCTTAAGTGTTTTTCACAAAGTGTTGCGCAAGGTTTGGTTTTCTTTTCGGAAATTATATAACAAATATATAATATATCATATTTCTGCCCAGATTTACCGGAAACTATGGCGTTCTTGGTGTCCTGGACTGGCTGCATGGGACGGACAAACAATTTCGGAAGAGCAAGCAAAGCAGACGACATAAAGTGATTTTCTTTGCACGGGAAACAACAGGATGACTTGCTTGAATACACGTTTTGCCCATGAGATTAAAAACGAAATTGTCTGTCCAACAGAACTTCATGATTAAAAACTTTGGTGAACCTGACAAAAAGTCGTCTGATATTATATGGGCACTGAAGAAGCAATAAAGTCCAGGATATTACTTTAGAAAATGTGATAAAGAAACATTACTTACTCACCTTTGTAATTTTGCAAAACTTACGTAAAGTAGATAGATACATCTCTACATATCAAAATCGATTGTATATTAATGGCGAAAATTATTTGTTTTTTCATCTCACTTTCTGATATGTCAGAACTGCAACAAACGAGTACATATTTAATAGTTGTAGATGTTGTCCCTATTGATTTCATTCGAATGAAAAGAAACCGAAAAATGAAATGCAAGGAATTTTATAAAGGCCTTTAATAATGGTTGAAATATTAAGACAATGTTTTAAAGTTGGGCAGGGATAATTATTTTCCTTTGTTGTCATACAAATTCCTCAAATATCGTTAGCCGGAGTTTCATAGTATTCAGGGTAAATCAATTTATAGCCCTATTTACATTTTAAATTACATTTTTTGATAATAAAAAACAAAACAGAATAACGTATTTCCTTCAACGAAATATATTTGCAAACTTTTTAAAATCCGCTGCACTTTTTAATCGGCTGTTAATTTAAGAATGATATGAGTTGCTGAAAATGTATTACACTATTGCCTACAACACTGGTTCAGTACCTAATTTTCAGTACTATTTCTAGTTCGTACAATTCAATGCACTATAAAACGAATGAGATTACATGTTATGTTTTTTTCTCTTTATCTCGCGATTGCTATTTTACTTAATTATGTTGATGTTTCTTGAAAACAAAATAAAGAATATTGAAATTCAGTATATTTATATAACAATATTTTTTTCTTGTTAAAACATGTACTACTTAATATTATGAACGAATAAAATACAGCTATATTAAAAATGAAAAAAATGGTAACTTGTTTGTCCTAAAATTATAAAAAGAACAGGTTAGGCCTATCGTATAACCCAAATTATCTCTGGTTATTTCCTCAGTTAATTTAAGCATCAATGTCGATAGGGTATAACACGTATATATATGTAGGGATTGAACGTTCATTTTTAATTGTAATTTTGGTATAAACTAACCTGATGAACATACAAAATGTACATAATTGTGGAATCACATGATATGGACACGACTGCTTCATAGTTATATTTAACAATATTTTATTTGAATTTTCTTTACAATGACCAACAAGTTATAACGTTAACAAAAAGGATTCGCAGAATCGTTTTGAAATCATGTATTTATCGATCATCTATAAAATTCGCATTTGTTTGGTGTTTGTAGTATGTGCATCGCGAATGGCACAATCTTACCCATAGGAATTTGTTGTCACTGTCAAAATACTGTTACGTATTCGTGAAAGAAGGCAGTATTGCGTTGAAGTAGAAAAGTAGCTAGGCATATTTAACAAAGATCACATACATTTGTATGTCTAATAAGAGCTCATAAAATGACCAAAAATGCCATTCATTCTTTATAATTACGTTTTTAAGATGAAACTTATCAAATATTGCTTCCATTTTGAAACAATAACATATTTTCGTGAATGTTTTATTGAATAAAAAGAACAGTCCCTGGACAATATCCTCCGGAGACCTCCAATATTGCGTCATAATGTAAATGACGTATCAATCAACAATAGCAAAGTCAATGAATACAAGGCCTCTACAGGGACGTATTCACACTCTTCAAGAGGATTACAAATGTAGTTAATGAAATGTTAGGATTTGGGATCTCAACCCGTGGATTTCTAAAGTTGCCAGACACGCGGCTTGTTTATTTTTTATTTTTTTGAATTTAGCAATACATTGATATGTGTTCCTCATTGTGCACAATTTTTTCATTTATGTCCCCCGTTGCGTTAAAAATGCCCAGAGAAATGTTATCCGGAGCCGCCATTTAGACCACAGGAAACAGTGTTCCAGGCGTTTCCTACCTACATTGTATGAGAGTACAACTGTTCCTGCTGTTCTTAAAGACGTGAAACAAAGGACTTAAAGAAGATAACAATAACTAGTAATAAAACTACACATCCATGTTGGACAAGTCAATACTGAAAAAGCCTATACTACGCGGACCCTTATTTTTACGGATTTGCTAAAATAGTCTATTTAATGTAACGTATTTTTTTCATATTTAAGGTTTAGTAGTCAGACAAAAACGTGATACGGTACGGAAAGTTATTCCTTCTCTTTGTGTGAGGCGATTTATGTAGAAGACCTGGACCTTAATCATTCAGTAATTAACCGCGATATCAATGCTAGATCCAGTTTCCATTTCACCAAGTTTTACTCATTGAAATACATGTTAAATGTTACCATCATACCTCAAAGTAAGACATTGTGTTTGGTTTGTTGCTATTAAAAAAAAACATTTATTAGACTCCCAACACAAGACGTATACAGTAGCGAAATTGAACTTTTATTTCGTCATATAACCCTATTCATATTAGTAAACTATAGCTCTGATTGTGGTATACTATAGCTCTGAGTTATTAAAATAAATGGTGAACAGAGACATGGTGCTTGGAGGAAAGTCGCACTATACACAGTAGTCGCTTGACGACTTTTAATTCAGAACGATGATTACGTATACGACAATATGCACTCAGGTAATTACAAAACCATTATTCTCAACCACGATAAAACTAGCTTCTGCTCTGGAACACAGCATCAAATAAAAATATGATGATTAAAATTGTGTAAAACCGTTAGTAGGAAATTGTTATAATTTGGTATCCTTTTTACTAATATAGTGTCTAGGAATAATGGTGAGTTCAAATATATTCCTCCTATTGCATCAGATACCCAATGACCCTTAATGCCGATCGCCTCTGTTTTTGGTCTGTGTCTGGAGAAAAATTAATGTTACTTGGTATTTATATTGACTTATTGTGGATATGTGCAATCTCTGGGCAGGAATACAGTTTCTGTCAATTTAGACTGATTATGAGACAATTTAGTTTCACACGAAGATGACCGTGAGTTTGATTGTTAGCAAACCTTTTGGTATAGACGCTTTAGAAGATATTTCCTATCTAACAACAGGGAATAAATTCTAAAGCGACTAAACACAACGATTCTGATTTAACTCTGATCTTCTGCACGTGTTTCCCTTTGCAAAATCCTGTTTTTCTCCGTGGTTGTCACAAGTTCACGTCGCTTACTCATGACTTACAACGTGCTTGCTACAAGTTCACGTCAATTAATCATGACTAACAACGTGGTTTCTTCAAGTTCACGTCGATTAATCATGACAAACAACGTGGTTTCTACAAGTTCACGTCGCTGAAACATGACTTACACTGTGGTTTCTAATCACGTCGATTTAAGCATAAAATCCTTTGATTCTATTTTCGTTAACAAATACAGATAGAAAGGTTTTATTTTTTATAAAGGATCACTGTGCTTCTGCACTGTAGTTTTTTTTCCCAAATACAGTATTGTCCATTTACTTCCGTTTGGAAATAACTAAAGCAAGGTTTGGCCGAAGCATTTCCGTTGACCAAGCAGCTCATTTAGTTAGAGCGATTTCATAGGAATCTGAAGTCCAGGGTACGAACCCCACTAGCCCTGCTGAATATTTACACTGAAAACAATGTTGTTAATCCTCTTTTGTTTATTTCATTTTGGCAGTGGTGAGAGGATCTTGGACCATAATTGTTGTTTTAGTATCAATTTTAAACTGTTTGCCCTTTATATTAGTTTTTATTTGTATAACCATGCAATAATACATTCGACAGAAACGCACGTGAATATGAATATTATGAATTACGACATATAGCTTTTATTTTACAAAATATACAAAAATTAAGTATACATATTACCATATCATGCAATGATATTGACATTATATCACACTGCAGTCACTGTAGATTTCACGAAACATTTTTACAGAGGTTTTGAATATATACTGTATGTATAAACATCATGTATATATGAAAAGAGAATATTCAATGTTTCCCCGTTAAAGATTCAGTATATTTCAAAAGTATGAAAACATAATGCAAAACCCGTGTGTTGAATTGATAGAAGGTCACATACGAGTAAAACATTTAAAATTTATTCTTGATCTAAGAAGATATTGAATTCATGATTGATCCTAAACAATTTCTCAAAAGCTAAAATCATATAAAGACAGATGACTTAAGGTATCTACACTGAAAAAAAAATACCATTCGTAAATCTTAACGTCCGTTCACGGAATATCATGAAAACATGGGTTTTCGTTGAAAAAAAAAAGAAATAAGAATCCATATAACAAATTTCAGATAAAACAAAGAAAGATTTTTTTCTGTGTGTCACTGGACTTCTGTCTAATTTAAATATTTGGTTTGCACAACATGATAACTTAAAATATAACATCACATTTGGCAATAAGGAAAAAATCCTTTAAAAATCACAAATATCTGAGATTATCATGTAGTAAGTGCTTTTAATTTTAAACATGTTTTAACAAGCGAAATGAAAAACCGACTCGGAATTTGTATAAATAAATGTATATTTTGAATCATTTTTTTTTTATATTCAAATACGTATTCAAAGTGTATAATTACACTGTTGAAGTAATGATAACATGTAAAACACAATCTATATTTGAGAAAATAAATAAATAGATTTGAGCAATCGTGTTGTCTATTCAAATGGTTGGCCTATAGGAATATGTAGATATAACATGCATTGATTCTCATTGACATATTATGCGATATAGACGGGTTTGGTACTGAAGTAGAACCGAATTATTTTTAACATTCTTCCGTTATTTTATTAAATCGTTTTCAAATCATATTGAATTTGTCCTCAACCGTTACACTATGCAATACCATAGCTATTAAATTATAACTAGCAGACTTAAGAAGATGATTGTCAAATAAAGCAAACAAAATTGCATCATAAAATCGTCTTGTCTTGTCACTTCAACTGAAAATATTACAAAACAAAAATTGAGCAATTCTAGTTCACTATGTATTTTTTTTTTATAAAATTACAATTGAATAATAGAAGAATACAATCAAAATATATAACAATGCACAAAAAATATATGGAAATACAAATACAAAACAAAAACAAAAACCGAGAGGGAAATATCAAAGCAAACATTCAATGAGGTTACCATTGGACTGCAATAAGAACATCAAAGTATCCTTACTGAGTCACTGTGTCAATCCCTGTCCACGAGGAAAGAAGAGCTTTTTATTTTTATGCGTATCTTGTGAAATAGGAAAAATAACATTAAGCAATAATTCCGCCTATTCAAATTCCTATGGAACATATGCTCTTTAAAACGCCAAAGAAAGTTGGTCTAAACAAGTGGCCTACACTATAACGTATCATTCAAACATCAATCAGTTAAGTGTTCAAGCTGTTCGGTGAGCCAATATGTGTTCATCACGCCTTTTCCCTAAAAGCAGAAGAAAATGATACATGTTTTTTTTTATTCCGAATAGAAGAAAATACGTTTAAGATGTACATGTATGACACACTTTACTGTTCCTCGCCTTTCACGGTGAGTTAAGGAATACGCAATAATAGAATATATATATATGAAAGAGGGCTATAGAGTCAAATCTGCTAAGGCTACTACCTATATTATTAGATTACCTATGTTAAGCGCTGCTCAATAGATACATCTGATGTATGATAGTGATTTCACTGTGAATTGTACCCGTAATAAGTGACCAGTGGTATTAAGTGATCGCATCTTAGAAGTTAACTCATTATAGAGATTAGTGTTAACACAATAAGTATTTGATATTTATATATATAATTATGAAAATGATAAAAGATTGATATTATATATTAATGTATAAACCACATTGATTACCTTTATATCACATGGCAAACATGTTCTTTTTCTATAAGACATAGCCACGAATCACCTGATTCACCCAACCATTTCTCATATGAACATTATATTTACATAGATTTCACAAATGAATATTGTCCTGTGCAACAGATAACATATATTGTTTTACTATAACAATACAAATATATTTAGAATAAAAACATAAATCTTTCAGATCGTCCGCTAGGCCTTTCTGCCTTCTGTATTTATATTTACATACCTTGACAGTGATTTCACCGCGATCTTCAATCCAGAACTTGTTGAATTTATCGAGGATTAACTTAGTTGGGCTTGATATATGGATCCGCATTGCTATGAAAATAAATAAAGAAATGTAGGGACTAAATTATAAAAATACCAAGATACATTCGATGCTAATCAAAACACATTTACTCCAAACCAGTTTTATTTAGCGGGCACTTATTTTCAACATTTACTTCAAATTATATATTCACAATCTGATCACTTAATGAAAGGGCTCTATTTCCGAAGTGAAATACAATGAGATGAATATTATTTTAATATAGGGTATAATAAAAGTCAACCATTGAGGTCGGCAAAGTGGACTCAATAGTGACAGTTGAAAGAGACCGTGAAGCAAAGCCAAAATTGTTTTCTTTTTGATATTGGGACACTTAATTTTCAACTCCGAGCGAGGCTTACGATTTTCTTTGGTGTTTCAAAAATACTTTTAATTTAGGTGATATGTCTTATGAACATATCGGTAGGACAAATAATCGAATTAATAAATAAAAGAAAAGAAAAAACCTTAAGGTGGTTAGGAGTTAGTTCATGACACATATTAAACAGTTGGGAACACCAATTTTATCAGAGGGAATCCCTTCCTACCCTAAAACACCTGTCTCTGCCCAGGCATGCATTAACGTGAATACTTTCCATAACGTCTCATGTAATGATATATACTTCTACATAGAGAGCATGTCTTTGCCAATAATGAAGTCACACATGCCTTCTGATGTAGACTCCATACGTGACGCTGTGTTGACTGTATCCCCAAACAGACAGTACCGAGGCATGGTCAGTCCAACTACTCCGGCCACAACTGTGCCTGGAATGACCGATCAACAAACCAAATGTCAAGGGGGATAACTTTCTCATGTTTTGTTTTCTTTCATATGACTTCCAATATAATATGCAGAATTTAAATGAATATTGTACCACACTACTTTTCAGATATATCAAGGGTAGTCTCTTACAGGGGAAAAAAATCATATTTGTTAAAAGTATATCTTTTGGACTCCATCGAGACAATAATTATTGTAATAGCTTATTATAATTATAAGATATGTTTGAATAACTGAAAGATGCCATGAAATGAATAAAACACGTAAAAAGAGGTCTCCGAAAGGTATCTCCGCTTCTTACTTGTATGAGATACCATAAAGGGTCGCGGAGAACTAATCAAAGTAATATAGCTTTAAATGAAATCTTACAGTTGGAATTATATGTTTATCTTAATTGTTATAAGACATCTCACCAATTAATGAATACACATGAAATAGTTAATGACAATCCAAATAGACTATATGACATAGTTTTTTCACAATCTTTTAATTGGTAATATAGATTTTTACAAAATATCTTTCCTGTATCCATAGTCGCAAAGAGAGTCTGAAAAATGTTAAGGAGTCTTGAATACTTATGAGCATATGACTAATGATTGGCGTAAAGATAAAATGCTTGAAGATAAAATTAAATAACGCAGCTGCGTTAGAGTAAAAAATGACCGGCTTTTATCTCAGAGTGGCTTTCGATGGTATTATATGTTTCATTAAAGCTTTGTCAAAAGTACAATATTTAAAAAACAATCAATTGATCGAAACCCCGCTAAAAATGAATCCAAACCATTCTTGTAATCATGTACCTGAATGCAGTCCTATCCGGATCTTCAATGCTTCCCCTGGGAGGTGTCTAATTTTAAAACCAAGAACAGCCTGTCGGATCTCCAATGACATGCAAGCTATCTGTTCCGCGTGGGTGTTGCCATTTCTACGGGGCAGACCGGAAACTACCATGTACGCGTCGCCGATCGTTTCTACCTAGTGACCAATAAATAGCATTTAACCTAGCCTCATAGTCCAATAGATGTAAACATAGTTAAAATATTCAGGTATTGTGTGACAGACTAACAGATCCAATGTAATGAGATGCTGCTGCGGACTTATTCATTAAGTTTACATTAAGCTTTGCAAAGAAATATGCTTAAAAAGGTTCCCTATATCCAAATAACATAAATGTTGTAGTACCGATTTCTTCTAGTTAACAGTATTGTTATTATTTTGTCTAAATACTGTTAACCAGCAAACTTTCACCAAGTCACACATTTGCCCTTCACCGGTAAAATCCAATTGTGCCCAGTGTTAATTTCGCCCTGTCATATGTATGGCTATATTGATTGATTGATTGAGTGGTTTTACGTCCGCTTCACTACCGAGTAGTTCGGTTATCCAGAAGACGAATATATATATATAGTATGCTGTGTACTTATATTCGCCGTCATTATCAATTCGCCCTCATTGCAGAAGGCAAAAAAAGCTAAAGTTAAACTGCGCGAAAATTTCCCAATGTGCAGTCGCCTTTACCTTATATACATCAAACTTGTCGATGACTGTATCGAAGGATGTGTATAGCTCATTTAGTAGAGCTATGACCTGCAACAACAACAGAGATAAGTCTTTAGTAGAACGGAACATTCAGCGCATTTTTGACACCGTCGTGTCGTATACTATAAAACTATAATCCGGGTTCTGAACATGTGACTTCATGTTGAAAATCAATCATGATATCCATTGGATCAATAGTTAAGGATCTCACTACTTATAGATAAAATAGCATTTAGCGGAATACGAAGTATTTAGTATATCATACCAAATGTATAGCTTTACAAGTAAAAGTAAGCCATTTTGACCAAAAAAATTACCATTGAAAGCAGAGCTATTTCAAATGTTGTAGAAGAGTAAAAAAAGAAATATCTCCATGTCAGTCACTAACATCCCCGAGGAGAAACTATTTCACATTTCGTACAGTTAAAACCTGGAACAATCTTCCTCTGGAGGTTATATCTGCTCCAAATATCAATAATTTTAAGAACAGAATAGTTAAATTTTAGCTGGCGATTTTTTTATGAATACAGGGGAAATGTAATTAACAATGAACTTCTACTTTGTATTCAACAATTGTTTCATTTTTGAGTCCAGTGAAGAGGAGCTCTATCGGCTCCTGTATTGGAAACTAACTTTATCTTTAACTTAAGTATGAAACAATTGTATAATAAATGTTACACTTCAAGTCATTTCTCATTATTTTGCATTTTTAACAAATACAAATGTCTGAAGTCGTATTTATTTTACCTCCATTGGCGTGCTCTGTGCGGAGATTGTAGTGAAGCCTACGATATCACTGAAGTATATGGTAACGCACTTATAAGTCTCGGGTAGTACCTGTCGTCCGGCCTCCAACTGGTCAGCTACAGATCTGACCAATAAATTCAAATCAAAAAATTAAGTTTTTAGGTTTCACAAGGAATATGACTATCGGCTTTTTATTTTGATGTTCTTTCGCATAAAACAGTGGACTGGAGAGACTTCTCTCGAAACAAAACCTGTCTCCTGCTTGGCACTTTATTACTTCAGATAATATTGTTGAATTACAAATGCACACCAATATCTGATTACTAAGGTTTGCCTTATTCAATATCACAGTATAACACATTTAAACTAGGTTACATACATACGATTGGAATTAGCACTCTAAACAAATTGTTGTTACTTTTTTATCATAATCTAAACTAACAAACAAAAATTTCTTCACACCAAACTACCAAACTGCATAAGAAAGCGAAGTTTTCAATAATCATTCAAACTGATCTAAGATATTTTTACATAAGTAGTGCATTCTGTATATTGACAACTTATGCATGAAAGTATGACTTTTCTTCAATAAACGTAACACTGGTACGAGTGTATCTCTAAACTTATAAGGAAAGAAAACATAATATAGTTATTTAATCGATTTGAATGTGTAATGAAGTCTTAATGTTCTATGCCGTGCCAATATCAACTGCAGTAGCGAATAGACAAAATAAAATTATGTCTGTAAACGACAGATTCGATGACGTAGTACGCATGAACTACTTTGCATGTATTCCATTTGCTTGGTTTTATATTGAGTCTTATTGGTTTCAACGTCCTATCAAAAACAAAGGACATTTAAGGACTTTCACATTTGCAAAACACATGTATATCCGTCTGTCATTCTATTGCGGTTCCAAATTCAACACGCTTGTTGTACGTCTGTAATCACATTATGTCTGTTAGCCAATAAATGTACCAGAAATGATAACGTAATACACAGATAGTGTATACATATACTAATATCAGCTACTACTTACGGCGGCAGCAATCTGTGAAGTAATTCCACTGCCTTTTTCTTCTCCTCGAGGTAGGCGTTTGTCCGCTCCTGCACCAGACTCTCCAGGTTGTTAGCGTATTGCTCCATACGCTTCATCAAGTTATCCATGATGTTGCCCTTGGTTCCTCTGAAATAGTAAAATGAATTATAATGTTACAAGGTTGATACTACTGTTGAACATGTATGCCAATCTGCAATGACCAATGCCTCGTTGGAGAGAATAGATATTGCAAACCATACTTCATTGGCGACAAACGTATAACAGAAACGCATACAATGTGGCCAATACACCACGTGTATATGAATAAAAATAACCCTATTACGAAGAGTTTTTATATATAGTTGGCTTGCTATAAAGGGTTACGGACTTATTAACGATTAACAGTCAGTTATGAAGTATATATTTGTCTTTCCTTTACATATATTAATAATGCACTAGTTTGGCCATAGTTCACATTTCTAAAATGAGAAACGTATGGATTTAGAGTTTGAGAAATAAACTGCAGAGGTCAAATCAAACTGTTTGTTTTATAGACATTTAATTGGGTACGTGATTTTGTCCAATTAAATGTGCAACTCATGACATTTCATAACAAACGATATTGCCATCATGCAAATTTGAACGACGAATCAACAGAAACTCCAAAAAAATGCTGCATTGTATTATTTGATGCCTTTGCTGTGGATATGTATCCTTACACAGGATTTTGTGCAATATTTCGACAAAGAATGATGATCAGGTTTTTATAAACCTACTTCTTCCAAATACACTTGTGTCTCTATCAATGTACTTACGAATTTATTTTCCGGAAGGAGGATGCAACCATGTCAAAATTCGGTCTGTCTTCCCATTCCTCTGACCAACACGTCTGCATGAGGAAGTGCAGCTCTTTACTACACGAAGCCATAGGAACAATTGGACGGAAAGGTATGTTCTTGTCTGGTTGGGCTTTTACCTTTTTTATAATCTCTGTTAAATGAATAATATGTTTTAATGACATGACATTTAACTCTTTTTAGTGGTTAAAACTATGAATAAATAAGAGAAAACCGAAGTGACAACAAAATCATAATTCGAAGTCACAATCGATAAAACGAAGGCAAAATAAGAACAAATGAAATATTTTCATGGATACCCTTGAAATATTACAAGGAGAATAAGTCCAGGTGTTCCGGAAGGGTAAGCGTCTTTTGTTTCATCGAAAAAAAACGTCAAGTAAATTTAACCCGAATCCAATGAATTTCAAGTCCTCATAAGTGAAAACAAACATTTTTTTTCTATTATCATTTATAAGATGATGTATTGTATTTACCATACGTATTGCTATTATTTTATAGCTGTTCATCCCACATCCACTCCCTATCTCTCCCAAAAGTATCGATATTTACCCTCTGTAGCGTAGTCCATTTCGTCAAACGGGCAACCTCGTAACACAATTTCTTGAAGTATAACTCCAAAACTGTATGTGTCCCCCTTCTGATAGGTCACTGGACAGTGGAGAGTGTTATTGTATGTTCGGAGTATTTCGGGGGCTGTCCATAACAACTCTGTAAGAAACGAAAATAATTCCATTACCCAATCTTTGTTATCCATATTGAAATTAAAATACTACTGTATTCGCCGATTAATTAAATAGCACGAGATTGGCAAATGAAAATTATTACATCTTTTTCTTCTGATAACGATTATTCTTGATTAATTATTGATTGAAAACAAATCTTTCACTCTGGAAAACAAATTTGCAATTGCCCTGATTACCACCAACAAAAACACGTTTGATAAAAAACAACAAACAAACAAAAAAAAAATTATCCGTGTCTTTATACCTCCACCAAAATAGAACAATAAATGCAACTTATGCATGCAGGGTGAGTTTACTTACTATTTATGTTTGTTTCATTGGCTTTAGTAGCGACCTGACGTTCCAGGAGGAACACCGTCGGGATACCAAAGTCTGTTAGTTTCAACATAAACCGGCTATCGATTACACAGTTAGTACTGCTCAATCGGCCGTGGTATTTTAACGCACTGTTCTGGATGTACTGCATTCCCTAAATAATTTAACATAAACTATGAAATTAGAGTGTTTCAGTGCATGATGGATTGATAAAATCAAAACTGCCATACGTCATTAAACTACCAACCGTGACTTAAAGAAAAAAAAGGTAAAACAGCCGAACAGTATTTCCTCCATATATTTAATTCAAGACCATATGATTGCATATGATTCATCTTTGTAAGATTCTTATCTTATCATTGCAAACACGACTATAATGGTAATATTAGTTACAAACACTCTTAGCTGATAAAATTGCATATTCATTATTTTTTTATCACGGTGTTTTCGACGCATTTCAATGATTTTATGGGATTATGCAATCCCTTCAGTTAGTAATTACGTAGTTATTGTATCCTACCGGAGAGTTTTTAGTTTACGCTTTAAAATTGATGCAGTCGTCAACACAAATATTTGCTATGTATCTTAATATTTAAATTTAATAACTTACCCTAATGATGTCCCAGATCAGTGAATAACGGAATGTCCAGTCAAGGTTGATGTCGTCATTTTCAATAATATCCTGATTAAATGATAAACAATTGATATTATGCGTTAATGATAAATACTGTACATGGTAAGGATTTCCATGTGCGCTGCATTGATAATAAGTGCAAATAAATGTGTGTGTGTGTGGGGGGGNAAATGCTAAGTCTCGTACTGTTTTATCACTGTGTTGTGATATCCTGGCTTATGCAAAGTTTGGCAATGACATAGCAAAATATTGACTTCGTAACATGATTAATTGCATGCTCCCCAATCGAATGCGGTAATTAATCTCAAATAATAAAAAAAAATCAGTTGCAGCAAAGTGTGCTTTATCACCAACTGCAACATGGTATACACAATTGGTAGGTAATATGAAACAAACTTACTAATCTGGGGGCAGTGTATTTCCCTATCCAAAGCTTGGTTACTGAGAGACCCACATACCTGTAGACTACCTCGGGGACAATACTCCATCAGTATCGCACACTTCATAGGTTCGATACATGCACCAGTGAATCTGGCTAGATTCTGGTGCTGCATCGTTTGAAGCTGAAGGACAAACGTATGAATATGCTTATTACATTGCTTTCCTTCAGTTTGTTTTCAAATATGTGACAGAAATAAAAGTTCTTACATTCTTGTATTTACGGTTACCTTCAGAGTGTTAACTTCACCTTACGTCAAAAGTCGCAAATATATGACATCCGTAATAGTTAAATAGTGGACTAAATTTGAAGTCATCTTTGCTTCTTAAATCAAGAGTTATTAATATAATTGTGGATTGTATTGAGGTCGTTCATTGGCTAATTACATGATGAAATTCCATAAGAACTGCCTTAAGACAAACAAACATAGCAATTACAAAACGAAGACATCAGGTATAGTTAAGGTATGTGCTTAATTAAACGTCCGCTTGGCTTCTCAGATCTAGAGGTATTAACATAACTGTTTAATGTTCAATTACCTGATGAAATTCCATAAGAACTGCTCGGGTAAGGTCAATGTTGTAACATTTAAGGTCTCTGATAGCCACGACATTGCCCCTACAGTTTCCTACTGTGGTGAAGAGTTGGTGTTGGATCACTTCCTCCATCTGTGTCAAATATATTGAATCAATATTCCAACAAACGTTTTAAAAGTAATATATTGAAAATATTTAAACTTGGAATGCATTTTTTTAATTTGATAACAACATGAAAAATACACTGAGAAGCCTCCAACGTAAGGAAAGACAAAATTCTACATGTATCTTTTGTATCCTTTTCACGTCAAGTCCATTAAAATACTCGTGTAATAAACAGTGCATAGTCATGACTTGCCATTACCATTTCGATAACTGTAAAAATATAAGAGTATCTTACTTTTACTGTATGCAACATATTCGCAAAATTGAATTTAAATATATCTGAACAAAACTCTTATACAAATTTACTCTTTCACCCCTGTGAAACTTTAGTAAACCCTACCATGTATTGATCTGGATGAGTCATTTATGGTCTACAGCGGTTAAATAATTAGATATTGGTCATATTAATCCGCCTATAGTCTATATTACATTCATAATTGGTGAAGCGTATGAAATACAACTGCGTTGTTGCGTCAACCCTTACTTTTCCGTCGGCTGCCAACATCGATATCCTAGACCTTGATAAAACTGAACCACCTTGTTCCCCCTTTGATAACTTCACGTCATCCCATGGTATGAGCCATGTCTTTTTACCAATCTCAGAGTCAAATTTCAATTTCCTGGAAAACAAGTTGTAATAGGTGGAATGAAACTGATATAAAAAAAATAAAAACAGCAAATGCATATTTTTCGGTTTGTTGATATGTTGGATTTGCTTCGATGTTTAACAGAATAAAAATATTTGTTCGTACAGATAACGAGCCCAATTACTTTAAACAGTACTATTTGCTGCAAATTTGTTTTCATGATAGATAATCTGCATATGTGCAAAAAGAGGAAGGGTTGTGACAAAGGCATTAGACATACCTATGCATTAACATATTGTCAGTTATCATTACAAATCATATCAAATCGACAAGAATAAATATGTGCTACAGTTTATGCATTAAACCACTCGGCATTACAGTTAAGGCTACTTACCTGTAGATGAAAACTGTAATGGCAGACGCTACGAGGATTATAGTGACGAAGGTCACGGCGAGGATAAGCGTTGTGTTATTGTCTGCGAAAGATATCAAATTAAAAATTTAATATAACATTACAAAATTTGAACTAACATTTACGATTTATTTTAAAATATTTATACTTGAAAGAAGAGCGACACTTTCTTTAAGTCATCTCTTAAATGTCTCATAAGTATCTTTCTATACATTGATATAAAATGTCAATATAAAGAAGCGCGATAATACGTGAAAGGCTTTCTGGCTCAACTACACCTAACAATATATAACGACCAAGTTATAAGGTCCTACAAGAAAAGAAATAATACAAAACGTCAACAAAACAATGATTCGAAATCAAAATTGATAAAAGCAGAGCAAAATAAGACTAAGGAAAGATTAACAATGTAATCTATGAAAAGAGAATAAGGCAAGGTTTTCCTAAGGGTAAGTGTCTTCTATTCTCTCGACGACACCCGCCAATTAATAAATTGATATCAACAAATTGGTAACACTAAGGGGTAACAATAGGACGCTGGCAACGAGCGAAATATGTTAATAGTGACAAGATTCAATCTTAAAACGCTCGTAATGAGCGATGAAAATGTATTGTACAATTACATTATATTAATAAGTATAAATTAATTATAAAAAAGTAATAATAGACAGCAGGAATTATGGCAAGCGCTTGCGTGAATCCTTTACTTGATAAGTACATTTTTAACTAACGGTATTGATTTGGGGTGTGTCTGATAAAGTACAGCATTCACAAAATATATCAACAAACCTTTCGCAATGCATTTATCGCCTGTGTAGCCACATATGGGTTCGTCAATTGGCAATCCATTCGGCCAGTGAATGGCCACCCCCAGGACTGGGATATACTGTAAAGTTGATCCTTTGAATGTACCTACAGACTAAAAAAAAGATTAAAAAGTGCCTTTTTATGCCAACAAGAAAACTATTAACAAATGTCATAGAACAATAGTGTAAAGTTGTGCTGCGTACCACTGGTAAATGTCATAGAACAATCGGGTAAAGTTGTGCTGCGTACCACTGACAAATGGTATAGAACAATCGGGTAAAGTTGTGCTGCGTACCACTGGCAAATGGTATAGAACAATCGGGTAAAGTTGTGCTGCGTACCACTGGCAAAATGACTGCTCTTTATAATTATTACACGGGATCATTCCATAATATTTTAATTTCGACGCCATTAATGACGTTTAATGTAACATGATGTTGTGAGTCCCTTTCTTTATATTTATCAACTACTGCATATGTATTCCGACATACTGTCTATTCCGATCGATCAAATAGGAGAAATCTACCAAGTAATGAAGTACTGAGAGGACCTGTTCCCCAGCGCTGACGGTCTGCGTGATCTTCAGACAGTTGTTCAGACGGTGACCAGACAAGTTCAAGATACCGACCTACTCAGGTAACAGCATTGAACATGTGAACCCACAACAAATACATACACAGGAGAAAATATTGACTAGAAATATGGTGAGGAGAAACCTGCTTTGGGACACACGTGTTTAGGAACAATGCGAGGAGAAACTTACCTAGGAGCAAATAATGGCAAGGAACAAAGACGAGAGAAACCTAATGTCTGGGTCCTATACGAGGAGAAACTGTTGGCTAGTTATCTCCTGTAGGGGCCTACCTAGTATGAGTGTCAATGAATTTTGTTTATGCTAAACATGAACCTACCACGAATGTCCTCATGGCCGGATCTGTCATATCCAGGAAATCAAAGTCCGCTCTTCTATCTCCTACCTCATCTATCGCCACCGTACCGGATATACCTGTCAATTTACACGTTTTATATGGTCACAATAGCTTCTTGCAAATTATAAAATATTAAGTAAAGTTTAAAAAAAATACTTCTGGTCATTAAATATAATCCGCGTTCATTTGTACCCAAAAAGGTTTCCTCATCTGATATATTTTATCAAATGTGGTTGAAGATTTATATCTGTTAAAGCACGGTTCTTTTTTTATTTTGTGCGTCATTGTCAAAAAAAGATGTCATGTTTAGCTATTATTATTTGATCCACCGATAATTATCTAAAGACAATGACAGTTTTACGTTGCTATTTCAGTGATAGTTTTGTAATTGCGCACAGTAAAGAATAGGTTAATAAGACACATAAGGATCTTTAAGTTTGAAACTGACAGCATTGATTTACATAATAAAAAAAATAAAATTGAAATATATTGATTAACATAGTAAAAACAATAAATCAAGGTTTTGAGCTATTTCGATAAACGATTTTTGTTATTTCTTCAAGAACCTATTCATAGCCGTCAGCAGTATTGCTTTCTAAATAAGATGGGAAACTGTGAGTAAGCATAATTGCACATGTCAATGTAAATGCCGCTTGAATATTTTCGACGCAATTTAAATTAAGACATTTTTACAGTCTGACATCATTGGATGATTGTATGTATTGCTTATATGGAGTTCTGCAAACCAACGCTGCATTTGTGCATAGTTTAAGAGAGGTCTACTGAAGTATATAATGGCGTCCATTTGTTTCTATGTGTTTAATATCAAAATGTTGCCGCTAACAACCATATCCGGTTTGTTAATCTCCAATTAGGATACATTGTACGTTATCAAATTCCACATAGAAATGAAGTGCCCATCTATATATGAGCGTAGCTATAGACAATACCGGCAAGGCTTTGGAAAGGTGTCAAGGTAAAGCGTGAGGATATTTTCTATACTAATGGTAGGAGGAAAGTATAAGAAGAATGTATAGCAAAATAAATTTCTTAAAAAAAATACAAAATATGAAAATATAAAATATATAGATTTTACGAGTATTTTGATGGTGTGTTACTTATAAAGGTAGATCAATTGGATAATCACTGATAGTCCCGTAAATTGAAGTAGACGAAAAGATCTATCAACGTATACAATGATTATGGGTTAAGGAAGCAAATATTTGATATGTTTTATTTGATAATAATAATAATGATAATATAATACGTCGAGGTTCTTATATACCACTTTACCACAATTTAGCTCGTAGGTCGTCTCAAAGCGGTTCACAAATGCAACCAGCAAATATATTTTTTAACTCCCTAAGGAGCATACAGCCGGTGCTGCCATTTTGGCGTTTACAGCTAGCATTCTACAATTTTATCACTGTCCAACCACGTACTCGTTTACAGCTGAGTAGACTGGAAAAACTTTAATAGAGTATCTTGCTCAAAGATTCAACACAGTGCCGTGACGTAACTCGAACCCGCAACCCTTCGGTAACGAGCCCGGCGTCCTACCACTAGACTACCGTACCTCAAACTTGTTTCCAACAATTAAATAGAAACATAATTTTTGAAAGGGTATATTGTAAAGAAAATAACTATTATTACGGTGCATATCTTATCTCGTTATATGTATATTTGTCTGGTTAACTGTACCCGGATATGTGTTATTCCATAGTTTCTGTGAAACTATCAGACCATCCGTTATATTCTGTCCGTCCGCTAACGTCCGGTTAAATGCTTCGGACAGGTAGAGTACACCTTCGTAGAATGCCGTCACAAAATAGTTTACCTGTTGGAAAGATACTTAAACAATGTTAATTGATTTTTTTTCAAATTTTGTATATATAAAACTTATATTCATTATATCATTTTCTTGAGTCAAATATGAGATAAATATGCTCATATTATTGATGATTCCTTCAGTAAGAACGATATGCAAAAAAAAAAAAGATTATTTTAGCACAAATTCTGTCTGTCTAAGCTGAAGAGACATTGGTTGGAGAGGAATTCAGTCACGAACACTACCGTTTGGTCGTTTTAATATATCACATTCAGTGAGTAGGTCTTAACGCAATCCTTTTTAACACTTAATCATAAATTAAACAAAATTACTACCGGTCCCAATGTCCACTGTTATTTGTTGTTATGCATAAATGTCAAAGAAATTAAACTGGAAATGAATAAAAGTTTTATTATTATTTATGTATCCTAGAAGGACATAACAACTGTATGATGCAATTTTTGAAAGGCTGCTGATTCTTCAGATGATTGTTATGCATATATGTCTATCGAATTAACAAATTACGTGTAGCATTTATTTTTGATTCTTATGATTTTATTAAGCTGAATCAGCTTAACATAGCATGATTTTGTATGTGTTATCAAGTTTTATATTTTTCAATACAACTTGCTCCTTAAAATACTTTCACAGTTGTCAATAGGATGCTAAACAAGTTAAGTCTCACTGTTTGCTCCCCAAAATCATAGTCGTAGTCCCTGAGTGCCCTCATCTTGACCTCGTCAGCGAAGGCATTGTATTCAGTAGTGTTGGGCTGGCTCAGGGTCAATATCAAAACTGACTCGTAAGCCTTGGATACTCCAGCGTCCATATGGTCACCTGGAGGTAATGGCACATGGTCAGCGTGACAAAATACATATAAGTTAATAGGAATACCACAAAAACATGCAGAAATAGTTCATGTTGATCTACATATCTTCCTGCAGATTGAGTGATAGCATGCAAGGAGAACAATAATTGAAATAATTAATCAATTTTGTTCTTGTTTTTGTGTTGGTGATCTGCAAAGTACACGTAATACATACATACTAATTTCTCCGTAAAACTGAACTCTATTTTTTATTTTGTTGTATTAAAATGGATATATGTAGAATGGAATCGATCTTATTTGTCTTTTAGGGGAAACGCGTTCATTAAAATAGATCACAAACTACGATTTTATCAAATGCCGATATCCAAAACTTTCACAACTTAAACACACTCGCTTCTATATATTTATAGTTTGTATTATAAAAATTTAGCACAACATAGATTGTGTGGAGAAAGCTGACAGATCATATATTAAACGAGTGTGTACATACATCAATTATTTTAATTGCTTATTAGAGGTAGCAAGATATAAAGAGCACAGCGATTTCAGCACTTACAAAGCGACATTAATCGTGACTTCAATTGAATAAAACATTTAGTTCTCAAGTATGTATTCAAACTTATTTCACCAACGAATACGTAGCATACAGCAGTCAGTAAGCCTCAGATTGCAATATACACGTTGTACATGCGAGCCTTAACTTCAATTTATTAGCAGTGAAACGGTATCTGGTTACTCACCGCGTAGGAATTCAGTATAGTAGCCAAGCCAGTCGCTAGGAAATAGTTCCATGGTTAGAAACACATATCCTCCCCTAGCCATCCCCAACTGGTACGCACGGTACATGAACGTTCTAAGGAGTTCGGCGTCACAGAAAATCACTATGACTGCCAACAATTATTATTTACTTTAATAGCATTGAAATAACACTTCAAACATCATAAAACACAGACAAACAATACAATGAGGTAACATCTGATCATTCATAATTTAACTATCAGTTTGATGTGCTGCGAACTTAACATTAAGTCCGTAAAAGATAACCCAATGTTCACCTATCGAAGTATCTAAATGTATTTTTCCTCATATAATTTTTTATAGGAAATGTTTAGGGGATTTATATTGACCTTTAAAGTCAATATTTGAACTCAATTCTCTTTTTGTATTTTTGAGAATCCTATATATATGTACACATTTACATCCATATAAGATCCTACTCATTGCCACCCAATGACTTCAACTATATTGCCGTCTAACTATTATAAAGCACTTATTGGAATTTTCTGCAATTGTTTTTTCCGATACGACCTTTCTCGGAAAAAATAAAATGTTTTTCATATACTGGTATTGTAAGAATACTTTAAGCGTGCACAGATGTTAGCGCATTATCGAATTTCCACAGCTTAGCGCATTAATGCATTGACGCATCCTCGAAATATGTCGTATAAAGCAATATACAAGAATTTCAATAGACACAATTATATTTAAATGCAATAGTTAAAGTGCGAAATGCGCTTACATAGAAATACCGCTAAACTTTGTACTCTAACAGTATAATCAGCAATACCTAGGCATGCATATTGTGCAAAGCAATATCTAAATCGATACAAAAATAATTTTAACATACAGTTTATTAACAGATTATTAGAGAATCATTTTATTGTTGGACGTTAGGTTGACGCAATATATAATCTAGAACAACCTGTTTACTTACATCTAGCTTGCTTGCTAGCCTCGATCAACAGTGAACCGGGATCAGCATGCTTTGAGGCTTGAAACTGGAGGTCGAGTGGGCGTGGCATTGAGATGTCATTATGGAAATCTCGCACCAGATTTCCGCCTGCCAACTCGAAGAAAATGTAATCGACGTCATATATGACGGCAATATGGCGCCAATTGTACTCCCGCATCAACCCCATGATGGAAGCTGGAACAGTATAGAAAGACAGATAAATAAGTGTCTAAATAAAGTATTAAATAACAAGGTAATATCAATGATTATTAAATATAATTTCAGTTTAACGACGGTGTATGTGAAAACGTTTAGATGTGTACAAGTACTCGTGTACCTTCACTGGACGTCAAATGCAAGTCACATACGACTAACTTGTTGAGCTCGGGAAATGCTTTTGGAGGAGAGTTGCACGTGGATTGTTTGTAGGAGAACATCCTCGATACACCTGGGGTAACGCTCATTTTCGCTCTCTGTACCCCTGGGATACTTCATAGCAAAATAGAGGTATCAGTGTGCACCACCTTGTGGATGAGACAAGAAGACTTGTTTTAACCTTTGATGTACATGAACAGAATCTCGTAGCGCCGTAACGGTAAAATCGACTTGTATTGAAGTCGGCTGTACACTTCAAAGGACAGGTATCAGTCTAGCGATTGGTCAGTTTATTATACCTGAGACCAATCAAATTATCTATCTTAGAGCCTTCAATTTTGCTATGACATATTTCAGGGGTGCAGCCGGCGTAATGGAGGCTTACCCCTGTAGTATCGAGGACGGTTCGAGAAAAATACATGAACGTGTATATTTTATTTTCCAATAATACATTGTCATTGGGTAGAATGTTTAATTGGTAACTCGTTTTCAACTCTACTCAACTACATAGAATTAAGAATTTTCACCAGTGTCGTAATTCACACTTAGGTGACGGTGGACATACTAGATCCTTGACTAAGAGTGTGAACAAACTCCCTATGAAAAAATAGGTATTCGATTATCGACGTAGGCTTAACATTGCGCAAATGAAAGGATTTCGCTCATGAGTGTGAGTGTAAATGGACATGTCATTTCATCGATAACAATATCACTTCAAATTTAAAGCGATGAGCTATTTACAGTGAGCGTTCGTAATCGCTGGTACATTGGTGTAAAGTCAATTATTTCTCCGTTGAATCGTCAGGGGAACAAAATGATGAAAATAAAAATAAAAAAGCCCAATATTAAATTACAAATCCTTCTTGACAACCATGGCATGATCGTTTGAGGCGACTACTGTGGGATCTCTATCGATTCACATTTTCGTTCTTTAGAGGAACTGATAACATAATTTGGAAGCACTTCCGTGTCTTTTTTCAAACCCCCTAATTAATGAAAATGAGGCCGCATACTATATCCACAACAAGCAAATTCGTGTAATTCATATCCCCCGTTTGCAGGACATTTTGTAGGTTAACATTATCGCGGTTAGGTTAAAACATGTGGGTATCGTGCTGTTGAGACATGATGTATAGCTTGAAACTTGAAGATAAACAAAATGCCCTATACCTCATTGATTATCCGTAAATATGCACAAATCACATCGGTTGGCAAACTTAGCATGAGTCGGATGTGACACGGAATTAGGTTGAAACATCTGAACAATGTCTACAGCATTTATCACACGAAAACCATAGAGTGCCCGATATGAGTGGAGAGACAGAGGAACATAAACATTGTTATCATGTTTGAAGGAACTTGGCTAATATTTGCTAGAGTTATGAAGCGGATACTGCAAATAATGACGTTTTTCGTTAATCAAGGGACCATAACTCTGCCAAATGCAGTCCGATTAAAGTGGCTGTCAAACTTGTGCGAGCCCTTAATGTGTTAAACCCTGTTATCAAGTTTGAGAACAATCAGATAATATTTCCGAGAGTTAATGAACATGTTATGATTTGTTGTAGTTATTGCATGGAAATGAAGCGTGACAGACGGACAAACCCAAATTAATATCCTGTGTCCAGCATCTTTGCTGCAATTGTTTGTTAACCACGGGACCCCAAGTGAAACTATTGTGCTGATGGGTTGTTGAGTCTTTCCAATCAAACGACTATCGTGTAATACTGTATGAGCTTATCGTGTTGATTGACCGTTTATACTTGACAAACAGACAACAGTGTTGTCATGTATAACCTTATCGTGTTGATCGGCCGATAATCTGTACAAACAGACAACAGTGTTGTTATGTATAACCTTTTCGTGCTGATCGGCCGATAATCTGTACAAACAGACAACAGTGTTGTCATGTATAACCGTATCGTGCTGATCGGCCGATAATCTGTACAAACAGACAACAGTGTCGTCATGTATAACCTTATCGTGCTGATGGGCCGATAATCTGTACAAACAGACAACAGTGTTGTCATGTAAACCTTATCGTGTTGATCGGCCGATATTCTGTACAAACAGACAACAGTGATGCCATGTATAACCGTATCGTGCTGATCGGCCGATACTCTGTACAAACAGACAACAGTGTTGTCATTTATGACCTTATCGTGTTGATCGGCCGATAATCTGTACAAATAGACAACAGTGTTGTCATGTATAACCTTATCGTGCTGATCGGCCGATACTCTGTACAAACAGACAACAGTGTTGTCAAAAGGCAAACTTGGTTCTCAAGCCTTTGTATTTAACCTTTATTGGCGTTAATCGAACATGCACTGTTACGCTTTCTTCTGTGTTGATTAATATCGATACTGGAAATAGGGTAATATCTTCCTGCAATTCACTATCTAGGAGAAGACAAATGACAATCCTGTAAGTGCATTTACAACAATATTAATGTTCATATTGAGTGTTATGGAGTGTGTACCTAGCTGCATCGCTACAGGTACAACACCAGATAATGTTTCCATTCCTGTTGTAATTGTTTCATGGTGAGAGAAATGGTATGCAGCCATTTACAGAAAGCATTTGACATTACACATTTGATTTTTAAAAGAAACGTAAAAAAAACCCAAAAAACAACAACTTATTTTACGTTCCAGTTTCATCCGGTTTCAAATTAAGTATCAAATTAAATATCAGATGTATACAGAATACAGATATTTACCTGACCTTGAATCAGACTAATAAATGTCGCTCTGGTGAGAATTCGTTCTAAAGCTGCTGCGCTAGCGACACGATTTCTCACCCCTTGTACGATTTCTCACTCCGGTGAATTTTTATGTTGGCCTTTGGCACGAAAGTAGACTGAAATCAGTTTTGGCTGATTAGGATATATTTAGCTTACCAATGTAAAAATTACATTAGGTTTACTGATATTGAAACACACATTTCAAAGGGAGTCAACTTTTGTGGATAGTGTACTCTCCGTGCCTCGAACTCATTAAAACTATTATGTTTATTCGTAAGTTAATGTAGAATGCATAAGGTTCACTTTATGGTGCATGGCTATCTTTTACATATACCCTATACGCATTTCGTTAATTATTTTCCCCACATTTCCACACCTTCATTTCATATTTCAACATACATCATGCACCTGTGTTTATTATCATTTAGTTATTATTCCAGACATTGCCGTGTAAGTTGACATTTAACGAAGGACAAACATTAAAGTCAGATACACAGTGTATATATCAGATACACAGTGTATATATCAGAAACACATTGTATATATCAGATACACAGTGTATGTATCAGATACACAGTGTATATATCAGAAACACATTGTATATATCAGATACACAGTATATATATCAGATACACAGTATATATATCAGATACAAAGTGTATATATCAGATACACATTGTATGTAGAAGATAAAGAGTGTATATAGAAGATACACTCTTTATCTTCTATATACAATGTGTATCTGATATATACGCTGTGTATCTTATATATACACTGTATATTGTCTATATACACTGTGTATCTTCTATATACAATGTGTATCTTCTATATACACTCTTTATCGTCTATATACAATGTGTATCTGATATATCCACTGTGTATCTTATATATACACTGTATATCGTCTATATACACTTTGTATCTTCTATATACAATGTGTATCTGATATATCCACTGTGTATCTGATATATATATACTGCGTATCTGATATATACAATGTGTATCTGATATATACACTCTGTATTTGATATATACACTGTGTATCTGATATATACAATGTGTTTCTGATATATACACTGTGTATCTGATATATATATACTGTGTATCTGATATATACAATGTGTATTTGATATATACACTGTGTATCTTCTATCTACACTGTGTATCTTCTATATACACTGTATATCTGCTATATACACTGTGTATTTTCTATATACAATGTGTATCTGATATATCCACTGTGTATCTTATATATACACTGTATATCATCTATATACACTGTGTATCTTCTATATTCACTGTGTATCTGATATATATACTGTGTATCTGATATATATACTGTGTATCTTCTATATACACTGTGTATCTGATATATACAATGCGTATCTGATATATACACTGTGTATCTGACTTTAATGTTTGTGCTTCGTTAAATGTCAACTTACACGGCAATGTCTCTGTGTATCTTCTATATACACTGTGTATCATCTATATACACTCTTTATCTTCTATATACAATGTGTATCCGATATATACACTGTGTATCTTATATATACACTGTGTATCTTCTATATACACTGTGTATATAGAAGATACACAGTGTATATATCAGATACACATTGTATATAGAAGATAAAGAGTGTATATAGAAGATACACAGTGTATATAGAAGATACACAGTATATATATCAGATACACAGTGTATATATCAGATACACATTGTATATAGAAGATACAGAGTGTATATAGAAGATACACAGTGTATATAGAAGATACACAATGTATATAGAAGATACACAGTGTATATAGAAGATACACAGTGTATTTAGAAGATATACAGTGTATATATAAGATACACAGTATATATATCAGATACACAGTGTATATATCAGATCCACAGTGTATATAGAAGATAGACAGTGTATATATCAGAGACACAGTGTATATATCAGTGAATATAGAAGATACACAGTGTATCTTCTATATACAATGTGTATCTGATATATTCACTGTGTATCTGATATCTACACTGTGTATCTGATATCTACACTGTGTATCTGATATGTACCCTGTGTATCTGATATATTCACTGTGTATCTGATATACACACTGTGTATCTGATAGATACACTGTATATCTGGTATATACACTGTGTATCAGATATATACACTGTGTATGTTCTATATACAATGTGTATCTTCTATATACAATGTGTATCTTATATATATACTGTGTATCTTCTATATACAATGTGTATCTTATATATACCCTGTGTATCTTCTATATGCACTCTGTATCTTCTATATACATGGTGTATCTTCTATATACAATGTGTATCTAATATATACACTGTGTATATAGAAGATACCCAGTGTATATATCAGATACAAAGTGTATATATCAGATACAAAGTGTATATATCAGATACACATTGTATATATAAGATACACATTGTATATATAAGATACACAGTGTATATATTAGATACACATTGTATATATAAGATACACAGTATATATATAAGATACACAGTGTATATAGAAGCCACCCAGTGTATATATCAGATATGTACACTGTGTATCTGATAGATACACTGTATATCTGGTATATACACTGTGTATCAGATATATACACTGTGTAACTGATATATATACTGTGTATCTGATATACACTGTGTATCTTCAATATACACTGTGTATCTTCTAGATACACTGTGTATCTTCAATATACACTGTGTATCTTCTATATACACAGTGTATATATCAGATACACAGTGTACATATCAGATACACAGTGTATATATCAGATACACAGTGTATATAGATTTCAGTAAAATGTTCGCTCGAATTATCTTTCATGTGATTGACAATTCGTGGATTGCTAAATCAACAACAACAAAATAACTGAAATCCCCTCTCCTATCTACGATGATAATGATGATGTGATGATAATGATGATGATGATGATAATGATGATGATGATGATGATGAAATCAGGTGAAGGATGAGGATGTCTAAGAGTTATTTTGAATGTGTGTATGCCAGTGTGAGAGAATGTGCTATTTTTTGTGTATGTCAAATACAATTGTGAAAAAATAAATAAAAAAAATACAACAAAAAATGTGTTCATAACTTTGCAGGCTACTGAAACGCCAGTTAGACAATAAACCTCGCCTAAATTCCTCTTTCAACATTTTCATGGTTTGCTGTTTTAAAAGTAGACCTTTCTTAAATTAATCAACGTTGCCAGCTTAAAGAAAGAACGGAAAACAAAACCAGCAGCCGAAATTTTAGATAGCATTAGATAGATGTTTAGTTAAACAATTACTGAGATCCAAAATGAGGGATTTCTTCTTCAACTTAAAGTAAAGAACATGTGTACAATTGTACAATATAGCATATATAATTATCGTCTGTTTGTAATGTGCTGGTTTCTTAAATTTTGTTATGAGATCGAGAGCCTTTTGTCGGACTCCAACGTGAAACGAAAATCACCGATTCAGAAGCGTGCGAGTATATTGAGAATAATACATTTCACTAAACTTGCAGAAAAATAATCGAGTTAGTATGTCACATATGACGAGTTTTTAGGTTACACAGTTGGAAGTACGGTGAGAGTCGTTCGTCGTGATAATATAAGTATGATAAAGAGAAAATCTTCACTGCGAAACCAAATTTCTATAATACGTTTTACCAAACTAACAAAAGAGAAAATCGAGTATGATTAGTTTAAATAGGGAGAGTTGTTAGATATTCAACGGCTCAAAATCCCAGTACTACTGCCAGAACTGTAGCTAAGTATTGGAAACTGTTTTCCGGCATGACTATAGCTTTGATAAATCATTTCTGAAAGTAAACCATATCTCGCGGGACTTTTATGCGAAATAGTAAAAATGAAATAAACAAAAAAATATCATCAACAACAGTGTTCTGATTGTGAAAAAGTATCGTGGCTAGAGAAGGAATCGAACCCCGAACCAGATTGTTATACTGTCTCACTAACGGATTGAGCTACCTGGTTAATGGAAGTTTCATGGCCAAACTGTTCAAGTTTACAAGTTTATTATTACTTTAAGTCTTCAGACTTATCATTGTATATACAGTACAATACAATATACATCCATGCAAACATGATATATCTAGATATTATATTTGTACATTTTAAAGTGGAGAGTGAACAGTTACCACTTACTAAAGAAGTTGAGACCTTTTCTTGTTCGCATGCACTAGATCAGTTATAGCCAAACGCGATTTAAGGGGAGGTAACTGTATATCGGAATACTGAGCTAGGTTTACGCTTTAGTTCTATCACACCATCGAACATTGAACATATCCGCCGAGGATAGAATAATTACCAGAGAAAGTAATTACATTATCGTCTATAGAAAATCAAAGAGCTATGGCGGGTTGCTATGCCTATTTCCCCAAAGCTGAGACCGATGTGCCACCGTTTTCTGTTATGACCCTGTGTCTAAGAATAGATTAATGGAAACAGCCGAATTCAAGGCTACGGTTATCGATACATGCGTTTCAAGATACAGACTCAACAAAATGGTTATTTTGCGTTATTTCTATGAATTTAAAACAAATAAGATGCTTTATGTAACACTCGTACAATCATTACCAACAAGTTTTGAAAGGATTTAATTTGAATTACTACTGCCTGACTCATGCCGTTACCTGCTTTCTTACAAAACACACATCTTGATTTAATAGCATGTCTTACACGTGTATTGCGATCCTTGCTTTGTGCTGCCGTCTTCCTGCATTTCAAGCAAACGCGACTATCCTCAACGATGAATTTCTCCGTATTTATAGTAATATATTTGCGATTTACAACACTTAATATATGTTGGTAGCATTTTATTATTCTGACGCAACAATCCCACATTGTTTTGTATTTCAGCATCATTTGTTTGTGTTTACATAATAGATAAAATTACTAGGGCCAATTGGAGGGTAAAACAATTTATAAATATTTTTTTAGATGATGTCTTATCTACAAAGCGCAGCTGTACTGTACAAGTGTACAGTGATTTCTTGACATGACTCCATAGAAGTTTAATCAAAAGGTATGCTATTAAAATATAAATAAAATGTACCATTGATTTGAAAAATATTTTCTTACTAAATTAGGGGAAAAGATCATGTGCCTCAATATTAAAAATATTAAAAAAGGAACCTGAACGTGGATTCGAACTTGCACCGTTCACTCGTCTGGTCACAATGCAAGTTAACTGTGTTACACATTCGGCTACATCGAACATAGACGAAGATGTGAATACAAACTGTTTTAACCCAAGAAACACCTGTCGCAGTTTAAGAAACTCGCTCATCCCTGTTTTGCATTATTTTGAGCATTTTCCCAAAGTATGACCACATTCCGGAATACGGAATAATAAAGCTTATTCAAAAGTTGGTCCTCGGATGGGAAAGTGTTGAAAGCATTTTTTTAAGTCTGGGAAACCCCATCACTATTAAAGATATAGTGCATATGGCTATATTTGCAGTGTCCTATTAACAAAACCTAATATATCAGCAGTTCAAAAACTCATATTCAATTGGTTTTATATCTGACCTATGCATTTCCGCTGCTAGAAATTATTTACTCATTAATATTTTTTTCCGTTTTCATAAATGCCAACTTATGGAAATATGGGCAGTTTCCCGCCATAGCTCAACTTTAGTCTTTTACGAATCTGACCATTCTATCAAGCGTCGACAACAAAAGATTTTTTTATCAACTGATCTAGGACTTATGACGACGGTGTTAACAGGTGATGACGCCGCTAGAAGTCCATGCCGTATTCAAGTTTATCCGAATTTAAATGTTTCAACCTGGACTTCGCAGGGAGACATCCTAACGGGTCATATATAATTCTTCTGACCTAACTAAATGTGCTAAGGAGAGAAAATGAAGAAAAGTACTAAAAGTAAAGATGCGGTTCGCAATGTTGATATTAGTGCAGTAGGAAGTTTTGAGTGGAGACTTCTTTTATGCTTATGATATTTAAAATCATTTAAAAACTATATAAAAGTGAAAAAAATGTACTGCATCGAATGTAAAGTTGGACAAAACTAGAACCGGAACAATAAATAACGTTTAGTTGCCTTTTCACAATTTCGTCGTCTGTTTAGTAAACTGTTTATATAAATATATTAGAACGCTTAAATTATCATTACGAATTTAAGTAAATGTATACAATTTCTTTTAATTCCATACATAAAGGTACAAAAACCACGAAGACAATATTTTGATATGATATTTGAAACATATTTTTTCTTTTAAACTTACTTGAAAATTTTCCGAGATTATAGCACGTTCTTGTCAATGTGGTATACATTTCCGGTCCAGTCCGGATTATCAGATCTCCGACTCCGCTTATTATAGGCATTTTCAAATATTGTGCCAGTCTTCCAACAGCGTCCAAAGATTGCGAGCACGCTGGCCCTATTACGGCTTGAATATTTTGTTGATAGGCAAGTTCCGCGTAATGTCCGATCGTGGTTTGTCGGGGACATGTTCCTTCGGTGTAATTGTGCACAAAAACATTATATTTTATTCCGTATCGTCTCTCAGATTGCTCAAAAGCAATGTCGAGCGCCGGACCAATGCGCCTTAAATCAAAAGGCTCCGGTGCGCTTGTCATCAGTAAAACCCCAACTTTGATTTCAGTCACAGCCGAACTTAAATCAATTGTTTGTAAATATGCAATCAGTAGAATTCGGAAAATAAAATCCATGGTTGCAAATTCAAATCTAGGAAGGAGACATCTGTGAACAATTAATCTTGTCATTAATTTCCAACATCATGACCGTTTACGACTTCGCCTTCCTTATTCCAAATGAATCATTTCTATGGTTTAGCCTCAATTATAACCAGGTTTTTGTAATTATATTATCAAGATCAGTATTTAGTAGTGTCGTTATGCAAGAAATCTGTTATAAATTCTTAAGTACCGCTTCCAAGCACAGGTCGTCATGACATTAAGTCCTGGGTCGAAAGTATCAGTATCATAATATTATACATACACCTACATATGTATCTTTGTTATCTAGCATCCAGTTCGATAGCGTTCTAGATAACGTAACTGCGTCTAATGGAACTTTCACCTGCTGTTGATTTCATGTTGGCAATAGACAAGCGTTATAAATTGTGGCCATCAGCGGATATGTCGTTAATCGATTTCATTATATTAACATCGAAATGAACACCGGTACGTGCACGTGAATTGAGCGTACGCACCTCTGATCGAACGGTAAAGAATAGGAACAATTAGTACATATATATTAGTTCGATTAATACAATAGACATTCAGTAATAATCACCGCCAGTCGATAATATGCTGAACAATCGAGCACAAATTGACAGTGATTTGATTGCGTGGAACATATTATTCACACACCGGCTATCGCACAGTGCCCACGTCGTTCCTAGCATGGTTACATATATATCTGTTATCTATTATTTGAAATATTGCACGTATTTGGCAATACCGTTCGCGTGTCAATACCGGAAATTGATCAGTGTCCCGGAAGTGGACATGTATTACTGTCATTAAATCTCTTACATAATCGAGCGTGCAGAGAGAAGGCAACGGCTGGTAATTTCACACAAATTAAATCCTTTCAATGGAATGTTAACAACATTAACTAAACTTTGATGGATTTTAAGAAATATGTGACATTGTTATGCTGGAAATCCTGTCTGTCGCCTTCAATTTGATATGTCCAGTTTTTAGAGTGTTATTTCTCACCGATTGTCCTCTGATTTATATTAGCTTACTGGACCCTATCAAGAAAAAAATCTAAATATAATTGCACTTCGTAAGTATTTCCATCTTCGATTAGCACTTCATATCTTAACAAGTTTTCGTACGACGAAAATAGAGTTTGGACTAACTTATTCAGCAATTATAAACTTGATGTGTTAATATTACAATTTGTAAATGTTTTTGATTTTGAGAACCAGCACTAAGTTCAAAAAATGGAAAAACATATAAAGATGTATTAAATACTATAGTTTAGTAGTTTCCCTATTTAGATTTTCAATGGCATATAAATTGATAAATAAATTCTTCGATAAGGATTAACGGCAAACATGATATGATGACTGTTTTAAAGTAACTCTTTCAGTCAGTTTTTACAGTAAAATTGTTACAACTGTAACTCCGCCGAATATCTTTTTAAGGTGTTTCCTTTTTCAAAAATATATTAAGTTTTGTGACGTCACATTGACCAGGTACGGTAGAACCTGAAAGCATTTTTCGTTCTGTTTTAAAAGTTATAAGTATGTGTATACCAGCTATATTTCTCTTTTTATTTTAATGAATGAAATTTTCTGCATCTTAAATTTTCATTTTGACGTAAAGGATAAAACTAACGGAGCTTAGGTTTCTCGTATATACAATTATAATAATATACAACATTTGATCTAGCGCCCTATCTAGCTAGAATACGCCACTCTAAAGCGCTTTACAGTACATAGATCAACATTTTATACAATAAATACAATAAGTACATACATTAATCAATATAAGTTTTGATTGGTTTGGTTTGGTTTACATCTTGCAACCAGGGGAGAACGTCCTGAAATGATCATAGCTGTTTATAGGACGTTAACCAATAATAAACCAAACTAAATCAAGCTTCCTATCAACAGCTTCATTTAAGGATGATCTCCCCAGTGGGCAAGATACATGTGTTTAGTGTATGCGTGTGTATTTTTGGAGGCTGCGATATGTTTGTGTTAGTCTCCTTGTGATAGCGCGGAACTGATGCCGACTTTATAGTGCTACTTCACTGAAACATACTGCCGAAGACACCCAGCAGGACACCCCATCTGGTCACATTATACTGAAAACGGGCGAACCAGTCGTCCCACTTCTAAATTGCCGAGCGTTAAGCAGAAGCGGAAACTACCATTTTTACAGACTCTGGTATGCCTCGGCCAGGGGACAGAACCCCAAGCCTTCCTCACAGAGGCGAACGCTCAACTAAAGGCCAAAAGTGAGGAATCGTCAAGGGAGACATTAGGAAGAAGAAAGTTGTTTAGAAAGAAGAGAAAAGATAACATCCCAAATTTAGTCGCCTCTTACGATCATGCAATGGGGGCAGCAGGTACAATACTTTTTGAGGAATTTGCAGGAGCTGCCTTATTAGGCGCTAATTACTAGTCCTGTGCCACCTGGCTAATATCTCCCTATGTGTGTATGTCTGCGTGTGTGCTGGAGGTGTATTGTATTTTTTTGTTTTTATTTAACCGCTTTCGTGTTTAACCTGATGCTTAAGTTCAATGCAGCGCTTATTGAAACAATTTGTTCTTACAATGTTGATTTAGTTGTCAATATAGGCCTGCAATAGGTATGATGAATCATTGTATGCTAAAATCTAAAAACAAAAACAGTAATATACAAAAACAGTTCAAATATGTTTTAAACGGCAACAATTCAATAAAAGTGATACAATTCAAACTTTTTGAATGGTTTCTTTATTTGTGTATAATGACATCTTATACTTCACAATAACAATAAGTAAAGATTTTGTTGTTTCCTTTAAAAAATCTTAAGTAGTTTAAGCTTCCCTGTTCTTAATTACCTGAATAAATATCGTTCTTGAACGGAGGTTGTGGCCTTTCGGGCTGGCATCCAATAGGCAAATTAAATCACACTTTTAAACTCCTATTTCTTAAAGGGGCATCACGGTGAAGTAACTTTACTTTTTGCCTTTTTTCAAATACTACATAAACATATCAAGTGAGACTCCTTATGGAAAATAACGATCGGATTTGGCTGAAATAGATTCATAAAAATGATTAAATCTAAGAAAATCATCGGTATTTCTACCTGTCTGACCAACGTTTTGTTCAGGGATTTCCCTCTACTAGCGCATGCGCATAGCACACCATTTCTTTGTAAACAAAATGACTGGCCGTGTGAAGTAAGCGAAAGAAAAATGTTGTACCGTGTCAGCTACGAAACGAAAAGTTGCCAAATGGTCAAAAGATAGCGCAAGGAGTACGTTACGGAATCATTATTGCAGGTGGGCAGTATTCAAAG